>NW_028295708.1:1200000-1504000 GCF_964341445.2 Mesoplodon mirus | reverse complement strand
TGATTACAGGGGTCTTGGAGCATTGTGATTAGAAGGGTCATGGAGCCTTGTGATGACAAGGCCATGGAACATCGTGATGGCAGGGGTCATGGAGCATAGTTATGACAGGCGTAATGGAACATTGTGATGGCAATGGCATGGAGGATTGTGATGAGAAGGCCATGGAGCATTCTGATGACATGTGTCATGGAGCTTTGTGATGACAACGGCATGGAGCAATGTGATGAATGTGATCATGGAGCATTGTGATGAAGATGATATGGAGCATTGTGATGCCAAGGGTCATGGATCTTTGTGATGACAAAGGTCATGGAGGATTTTGATGACAAGGGCGTTGTGCATTGTGATGAGAAGGGCAGGGAGCATTGTGATGACAGGTTCATGGAGCAATTGGATGAAATGTGTCATGGAACATTTTGATGCCAGGTGTCATGGAGCATTTTGATGAAAAGGTTTTGGGAGCATTTTGATGACAGGGGTTATTGAACATTGTGATGCCAGGGGTCATGGAGAATTTTGATGAAAAGGTTTTGGGAGCATTTTGATGACAGGGGTTATGGAACATTGTGATGTCAGGGGTCATCGAACATTGTGATGATATGTGCATGTACAATTGTGATGACAGGAGTCATGGATCATTGTGATGACAGGGGTGAGGGAGTATTGTGACAAATAGTGATGTAACATTGTGATATCTGTGGTGATAGAGCATTTTGATGAGAAGTGCATGGAGCATTGTGATGACAAAGTTTATGGATCATTGTGATGACAAGATTGTGGAGCACTCTGATGACAAGTGCATGGTGCATTGTGATGACATGTGTCATGGAGCATCGTGCTGACAAGCACATGGAGCATTGTGATGACAAGGGTCATGGAGCATTGTGCTGAGAAAGGCATAGAGAATTGTGATGACAAGGATCAAAGAGCATTGTGATGAAAAGTTCATGGAGCATTGTGATGACAAGGGTCATGGAGCATTGTGATAACAAGGGCATGGAGCATTGGTCTAATAAGTTTCATGGATTATTGCGATGACTGTTGGAATGGTGCATTGTGGTGACAAGGGCATGGAGCATTGTGATGACCAGGTCATGCAGTATTGTGAAGACTGGTGTCAGGGAGCATTGTGTTGTCATATGTAATCGCCCATTGTTATGACAATGGCATGGAGCATTGTGATGCCAAGTGTCATGGAGGATTCTGATGACAAAGGTAATGGTGCATTGTGAAGACAATAGCTTGGAGCATTGAGATGACAAGGGTCAGGGAGCATTGTGCTGACAAGTGCATGGAGAATTGTGATGACAAGTGTCATGGAGCACTGTGATGAGAAGGACATGGATCATTGTGATGAAAAAGGCATGGAGCCTTGTCATGGCAGGGTTCAAGAAGCATACAGACAACAAGTGTCAGGGAGCATTTTGATGACAAGTGTAATGAGCATTGTGAGGACAAAGGTCATGGAGCATTTTGATGAGAAGACCATGGATAATTGTGATGACGAGTGTCATGGGGCACTGTGATGACAAGAGTTTTGGCATATTGTGATCACAAGGGTTTGGTGCATTGTTATGACAGAGGTCATGGAGCATATAGATTTCATTGTGATGACAATAGCCTGAAGCATTGTGATGATGTCATGGTGCATTGTGATGACACGGTTCATGGATCATTGAGAAGAAAATGGGCATGGAGCTTTGTGATTACAGGGGTCTTGGAGCATTGTGATGAGAAGGGTTATGGAGCCTTGTGATGACAAGGCCACAGAACATCGTGATGGCAGTTGTCATGGAGCATTGTTAAGACAGGTGTAATGGAGCATTGTGATGGCAAGCACATGGAGCACTGTGATGAGAAGGCCATGGAGCATTCTGATGACATGTGTCATGGAGCTTTGTGATGACAAGGGCATGGAGCAATGTGATGAGAGCGTTCATGGAGCATTGTGATGACAATGACATGGAACATTGTGATGCCAAGGGTCATGGATATTTGTGATGACAAATAACAGGGATCATTTTGATGACAAGTGTTTGTGCAATGTGATGAGAAGGGCAGGGAGCATTGTGATGACAGGGTCATGGAGCAATTTGATGAAAATTGTCATGGAACATTTTGATAACAGTGGTTATGGAACATTGTGATGCCAGGGGTCATCGAACATTGTGATGATAAGTGCATGTAGCATTGTGATGACAGGAGTCATGGAACATTGTGATGACAGGGGTGAGGGAGTATTGTGACAAATAGTGATGTAGCATTGTGATATCAGTGTTGAGAGAGCATTTTGATGAGAAGTGCATGGAGCATTGTGATGACAAATTTTATGGAGCATTGTGATGACAAGATTGTGGAGCACTGTGATGATAAGCGCATTGTGCATTGTGATGACATGTGTCATGGAGCATTGTGCTGACAAGCGCATGGAGCATTGTGATGACCAGGGTCATGGAGCATTGTGCTGAGAAGGGCATAGAGCATTGTGATGACAAGGGTCAAAGAGCATTGTGATGAAAAGTTCATGGAGCATTGTGGTTAAAAATGTCACAGAGACTGTTGATGACGAGGGCATGGACCATTGTGATGACAAAGGTAATGAAGCACTGTTATGACTGGAGTCAAGGAGCATTGTGATGACAGGGGTCATGGAGCATGGTGATAAAAAGATCATGGAGCATTGTGATGAAAAGGGCATGGAGTATTGTGATGACAGGCATCATGGAGCATTGTGATGACAAGTGTTATGGAACATTGTGATCACAAGGGTTTGGAGCATTGTGATGACAGAGGTCATGGATCATTTTGATTTCAAGGCACATGGAGCTGTGTGATGACAAGGGCATGAAGCAATGTGATCCCAAGGTTCAAGGAGGATTGTGATGACAATGGTAATGGAGTATTGTCATGACAAGCACATAGAGCATTGTAATGACATGGTCATGTAGCATTTTGCTGACAAAGGCATGGAGCATTGTGATGACAGGTGTCATGGAGCACTGTGATGACATGCGTCAAGGAGCATTGTGAATACAGGGGTCATGGAGCATTGGGATGACAAGGACATGGATCATTGTGATGACAAGGTTCATGGAGCATTGGGCTGAAAATGTTCATGGAATATTGTGATGACAGGGGTCATGGAGCATCGTGATGACTAGGGAATGGAGCATTGTGGTGACAAGAGTCCCGGATCATTGTGTTGTCAGGTGTTATGGATGGTTGTTATGACAGTGGTCATGGAGCATTGTGATGATATTTGTCATGGAGCATTGTGATGAGAATGTCATGTATCATTCGGCTGGAAATGTTAATGGATTATTGTAATGACAGGGGTCATGGAGCATTGTGATGACAAGGGAATAGAGCATGGTGATGACAAGTTCCTGGAGCACTGTGATGAGATGACCATGGAGACTTGTGATGACAAGTCTCATGGAGCATTCTGATGAAAAAGGGCATGGAGCATTGTGATTACAGGGGTCTTGGAGCATTGTTTGACAAGGGCATGGAGCATTGTGAGGAGAAGCACATGGAGAATTCTGATGACATGCGTCATGGAGCTTTGTGCTGACAAGGCCATGGAGCATTGTGATAACAGGGGTCTTGGAGCATTGTGATGAAAAGGCATGGATCATTGTGATGTAAAAGGCATGGAGCCTTGTCATCACAGGGTTCAAGGAGCATACTGACGACAGGTGTCAGGGAGTATTGTAATGACAAGTGTATGGAGCATTGTGATGACAATGATCATGGAGCATTGTGATGAGAACACCATGGCCAACTGTGATGATGATCGTCATGGGGTGTTGTGATGATAAGTGTTATGGAACATTGTGATCACAAGGGTTTGGAGCATTATGATGACAGGAGTCATGGAGAATTTTGATTTCATTGTAGTGACAATAGCCTGAATCATTATGATGATGGGCATGGTGCATTGTGATGACAGGGTTCCTGGAGCATTGAGATGAAAAGGGGCATGGAGCATTGTGATTACAGGAGTCATGGAACATTGTGATGACAAGGGCATGGAGCATTGAGATGAGAAGGCCATGGAACCTTCTGATGACATGCGTCATGGAGCATTGTTATGACAAGGGCTTGGAGAATTTTGATTACATGTTTCTTGGAGCATTGTGATGACAAGGGTCATGGAGCCTTGTGATGACAAGGCCGTGGAAAATTGTGATGGCAGTAGTCGTGGTGCATTGTTATGACAGAGGTAATGGAGCATTGTGATGAGAAGGGCATTGAGCATTGGTATGAAATATTTCATATTTTATTGTGATGAGATTGGACTGGAGCATTGTGATGACAAGGGCACGGAACACTGTGATACATGGGTCATGGAGGATTGTAATGACAAGTTCATGGAGCAATGTGATGAGAGGGTACATGGAGCATTGTGATGACCATGCCATGGAGCATAGTGAGGAAAAGGCCATGGAGCATTCTGATGAAATGCGTCATGTAGCTTTTGATGACAAGTGCATGGAGCATTGTGATTACAGGTGTCTTGGAGCATTGTGATGAAAAGGGCATGGATCATTGTGATGAAAAAGGCATGGAGCCTTGTCATGACAGTGTTCAAGGAGCATACTGACGACAAGTGTCAGGGAGCATTGTGAAGACAAGTGTATTGAGCATTGTGATGAAAAAGATCAGGGAGCATTTGGATCAGAAGACCAAGGATAATTGTGATGATGATCGTCATGGGGTGTGGTGATGATAAATGTTATGGAACATTGTGATCACAAGGTTTTGTAGCATTATGATGACAGAGGTCATGGAGAGTTTTGATTTCATTGTAATGACAATAGCCTGAAGCATTATGATGATGGGCGTGGTACATTGTGATGACAGGGTTCATGGAGCATTGAGATGAAAAGGGGCATGGAGCATTGTGATTACAGGGGTCTTGTAGCATTGTGATGACAAGCGCATAGAGTATTGTAATGACAAGATCATGTAGAATTTTGCAGACAAATGCATGGAGCACTGTGATGACAGGTGTCCTGGAGCACTGTGATGACGTGTCACGGAGCATTGTGAATACAGGGGTCATGGATCATTGTGATGACAAGGGTCATGGAGCATTGGGCGGAAAATGTTCATGGAGTATTGTGATGACAGGGGTCATGGAGCATTGTGATGACAGAGGTCATGGAGAATTTTGATTTCATTGTGCTGACAATAGCCGGAATCATTATGATGATGGGCATGATGCATTGTGATGACAAGGTTCATGGAGCATTGAGATGAAAAGGGCATGGAGCATTTTGATCACAGGGGTCTTGGATCATTGTGATGACAAGGGCATGGAGCATTGTGATTACAAGTTTTATGGAGCATTGCGATGACAAATTTGTTGACCTTTGGGATAAAAATCATGTGGCACATTGTGATGTCAAGGGTCATGGAGCATTTTTCTGACAAAGGCATGGAGCACTGTGATGACAAGTGTCACAGAGCATTGTGATGAAAAGTTCATTAATCATTGTGGTTAAAAAAGTCACAAAGCCTTGTGATGACACGGGAATGGACCATTGTTATGACAAATGTTATGAAGCATTGTGATGACTGGATTCAAGGAGCATTGTGATGACAGGGTCATGGAGCATTGTGATGACAAGGGCATGGAGCATTGTGCTGAGAAAGGCGTAGATCACTGTGATGTCAAGGGTCAAAGAGCATTGTGATGAAAAGTTCATGGAGCATTGTGGTTAAAAAGGTCACAGAGACTGTTGATGATGAGGGAATGGACCATTGTGATGACAAAGGTCATGAATCATTGTGATGAGTGGAGTCACGGAGCATGGTGATGACAGGGGTCATGGAGCATTGTGATAACAAGGGCATGGAGCATTGTGATCACAAGGGGATGGAGCATTGGTCTAATATGTTTCATGGATTATTGCGATGACATTTGTTATGGCACATTGTGATGACAAGGGCATGGAGCATTGTGATGACCAGGTCATGCATTATTGTGAAGAGAAGTGTCAGGGAGCATTGTGATGACATATGTAATGGCCCATTGTGATGAAAATGGCATGGAGCATTGTTATGCCAAGTGTCATGGAAGATTCTGATGACAAAGGTAATGGAGCATTGTGATGACAATGGCTTGGAGCATTGTGATGAGAAGGGTCAGGGAGCATTGTGCTGACAAGTGCATGGAGAATTGTGATGACAAGGGTCATTGAGCATTCTGATGACAAGCTTGTGGAGTATTTTGATGACAATGGCATGGAGCATTGTGATGAAAACGGCATGGGGCAATGTGATGAAAAAGGCATGTAGCCTTTTCGTGGCAGGGTTCAAGGAGCATTCTGACGACAAGTGTCAGCGAGCATTGTGATGACAAGTGTATTGAGAATTGTGATGACAAAGTTCATGGAGCATGGTGATGAGAAGGCCATGGATAATAGTGATGATGATCGTCATGGGGTGTTGTGATTATAAGTGTTATGGAACATTGTGATCACAAGGTTTTGGAGCATTATGATGGCAGAGGTCATGGAGAATTTTGATTTCATTGTGATGACAATAGCCAGAAGCATTATGATGATGGGCATGGTGCATTGTGATGACAGAGTTAATGGAGCATTGAGATGAAAAGGGGCATGGAGCACTGTGATTACAGGGGTCTTGGAGCATTGTGATGACAAGTGCATAGAGCATTGTAATGACAAGGTCATGTAGAATTTTCCTGACAAAGTCATGGAGCATTGTGATGACAGGTGTCATGGAGAACTGTGATGACAAGTGTCACGGAGCATTGTGAATACAGGGGTCATGAAGCATTGGGATGACAAGTGCATGGATCATTGTGATGACAAGTGTCATGGAGCACTGGGCTGAAAATGTTCATGGAGTGTTGTGATGACAGGGGTCATGGAGCATTGTGATGACAGAGGTCATGGATAATTTTTATTTCATTGTGATGACAAGAGCCTGAATCATTATGATGATCAGCATGATGCATTGTGATGACAGGGTTCATGGAACATTGAGATGAAAAGTGGCATGGAGCACTGTGGTTACCGGGGTTTTGGAGCATTGTGATGACAAGGGCATGGAGCATTTTGATGAGAAGGCCAAGGAACAATCTGATGACATGTGTCATGGAGCTTGGTGAAGACAACGGCATGGAGCGTTGTGATTAAAGGGGTCTTGGAGCATTGTGATGACAAGTGTGATGGAGCCTTGTGATGACAAGGCCGTGGAACATTGTGATGGCAGGGGTCATGGAGCATTGTTATGACAGGGGTAATGGAGCATTGTGATGAGAAGGACATGCAGCATTGTGATTACAATTTTTATGGAGCATTGTGATGACAAATTTTTGGACCGTTGGGATGAAAAGCGCGTGGCACATTGTTTTGACAATGGTCATGGAGCATTTCACTGACAAAGGCATGGAGCATTGTGATGACAAGTGTCACGGAGCATTGTGATGAAATGTTCATGGAGTATTGTGGATACAAAGGTAACAGAGCCTTGTGATGACGCGGGCATGGAACATTGTGATGACAAATATTATGAAGCATTGTGATGACTGGAGTCACAGAGCATTGTGATGACAGGTGTCATGGAGCATTGTGATGACAAGGTCCTGGAGCATTGTGATGAGATAACCATGGAGACTTGTGATGACAAGTCTCATGGAGCATTCTGATGAAAAGGGGCATGGAGCATTGTGATTACAGGGGTCTTGGAGCATTGTGATGACAAGGGCATGGAGCATTGTGAGGAGAAGGCCATGGAGCATTCTAATGACATACATCATGCAGCATTGTGCTGAGAAAGGCATAGAACATTGTGATGACAGGGGATAAAGAGCATTGTGAAGAAAAGTTCATGGAGCATTGTGGTTAAAAAGGTCACAGAGACTGTTGATGATGAGGGCATGGACCAGTGTGATGACAAAGGTCATGAAGAATTGTGATGACTGGAGTCACGGAGCATTGTGATGACAGGGGTCATGGAGCATTGTGATAACAAGGGCATGGAGCATTGTGATGACAGTGGATTGGAGCATTGGTCTGACAAGTTTCATAGATTATTGTGATGACAGTGGACATGGTGCATTGTGATGACAAGGGCATGGAGCATTTTGATGACAAGAGTCCGGATCATTGTGTTGTCAGGTGTTATGGGTGGTTGTGATGACAGTGGTCATGGAGCATTGTGATGATATTGGTCATGGAGCATTGTGATGAGAAGGTCATGGTGCATTGGGCTGAAAATATTAATGGATTATTGTAATGACAGTGGTCATGGAGTATTGTGATGACAAGGGAATAGAGCATGGTGATGACAATGTCCTGGAGCATTGTTATGAGATGACCATGGAGACTTGTGATGACAAGTCTCATGGAGCATTCTAATGAAAAGGGGCATGGAGCATTGTGATTACAGTGGACTTGGAGCATTGTGATGACAAGGGCATGGAGCAGTTTGAGGAGAAGACCATGGAGAATTCTGATGACATGCGTCATGGAGCTTTGTGCTGACATGGCCATGGAGCATTGTGATTATAGGGGTCTTGGAGCATTGTGATGAAAAGGCATGGATCATTGTGATGTAAAAGGCATGGAGCCTTTTCATCACAGGGTTCAAGGAGCATACTGACGACAGGTTTCAGGGAGTATTGTGATGACAAGTGTATTGAGCATTGTGATGACAATGATCATGGAGCATTGTGATGAGAAGACCATGGATAACTATGATGATGATCGTCATGGGGTGTTGTGATGATAAGTGTTATGGAACATTGTGATCACAAGGGTTTGGAGAATTATGATGACAGAGGTCATGGAGAATTTTGATTTCATTGTAGTGACAATAGCCAGAAGCATTATGATGATGGTCATGGTGCTTTGTGATGACAGGGTTCATGGAGCATTGAGATGAAAAGGGGCATGGATCATAGTAATTACAGGGGTCTTGGAGCATTGTGATGACAAGGGCATGGAGCATTGTGATGAGAAGGCCATGGAACCTTCTGATACATGCGTCATGGAGCTTTGTTATTACAAGTGCATGGAGAATTTTGATTACAAGTTTCTTGGAGCATTGTGATGACATGGGTCATGGAGCCTTGTGATGACAAGGCCGTGGAACATTTTGATGGCAGTGGTCATGGTGCATTGTTATGACAGAGGTAATTGAGCATAGTGATGAGAAGGGCATTGAGCATTCGTTTGAAATATTTCATAGATTATTGTGATGAGAGTGGGCTGGAGCATTGTGATGACAAGGGCACGGAACAATGTGATACATGGGTCATGGAGGATTGTAATATCAAGGGCATGGAGCAATGTGATGAGAGGGTACATGGAGCATTGTGATGACAATGCCATGGAGCATTGTGAGGAAAAGGCCATGGAGCATTCTGATGACATGCCTCATGGAGCTTTTTGATGACAAGTGCATGGAGCATTGTGATTACAGGGGTCTTGGAGCATTGTGATGAAAAGGGCATGGATCATTGTGATGAAAAAGGCATGGAGCCTTGTCATGACAGGGTTCAAGGAGCATACTGACGACATGTGTCAGGGAGCATTGTGAAGCCAAGTGTATTGAGCATTGTGATGACAAAGATCAGGGAGCATTGGGATCAGAAGACCAAGGATAATTGTGATGATGTTCGTCATGGGGTGTTGTGATGATAAATGTTATGGAACATTGTGATCACAAGGGTTTGGAGCATTATGATGACAGAGGTCATGGAGACTTTTGATTTCATTGTAATAACAATAGCCTGAAGCATTATGATGAAGGGCATGGTGCACTGTGATGACAGGGTTCATGGAGCATTGAGATGAACAGGGGCATGGAGCATTGTGATTATAGAGGTCTTGTAGCATTGTGATGACAAGCGCATAGAGCATTGTATTGACAAGTTCATGGAGAATTCTGCAGACAAATGCATGGAGCACTGTGATGACAGGTGTCATGGAGCACTGTGATGACGTGTCACGGAGCCTTCTGAATACAGGGGTCATGGATCGTTGTGATGACAAGGGTCATGGAGCATTGGGCTGAAAATGTTCATGGAGTATTGTGATGACAGGGGTCATGGAGCATTGTGATGACAGAGGTCATGGAGAATTTTGATTTCATTGTGCTGATAATAGCCGGAATCATTATGATGATGGGCATGATGCATTGTGATGACAGGGTTCATGGAGCATTGAGATGAAAATGGGCATGGAGCATTTTGATTACAGGGGTCTTGGAGCATTGTGATGACAAGGGCATGGAGCATTTGGATGAGAAGGACATGGAACATTCTGATGACATGTGTCATGGTGCTTTGTGATGACAAGGGCATGGAGCATTGTGATTACAGGGGTCTTGGAGCATTGTGATGACAAGGGTCATGGAGCTTTGTGATGACAAGGCCGTGGAACATTGTGATGGCAGGGGTCAAGGAGCATTGTTATGACAGGGGTAATGGAGCATTGTGATTTGAAGGGCATGGAGCATTGTGATTACAAATTTTATGGAGCATTGTGATGAGAAATCTGTGGACCATTGGGATAAAAAGCACGTGGCACATTGTGATGACAAGGGTCATGGAGCATTTTTCTGACAAAGGCATGGAGCACTGTGATGACAAGGGTCACGGAGCATTGTGATGAAAAGTTCATGAAGCATTGAGGTTAAAAATGTCACAAAGCCTTGTGATGACACGGACATGGACCATTGTGATGACAAATGTTATGAAGCATTGTGATGACTGGAGTCACGGAGCATTGTGATGACAGGGTCATGGAGCATTGTGATGACAAGGGCATGGAGCATTGTGCTGAGAAATGCGTAGATCATTGTGATGACAAGGGTCAAAGAGCATTGTGATGAAAAGTTCATGGAGCATTGTGGTTAAAAAGGTCACAGAGACTGTTGATGATGAGGTAATGGACCATTGTGATGACAAAGATCATGAAGCATTGTGATGATTGGAGTCACGGAGCATGGTGATGACAGGGGTTATGGAGCATTTTGATAACAAGGGCATGGAGCATTGTGATGACAAGGGCATGGAGCATTGGTCTAATATGTTTCCTGGATTATTGTGATGACATTTGGAATGGCACATTGTGATGACAAGGGCATGGAGCATTGTGATGACCAGTTCATGCAGTATTGTGAAGAGAAGTGTCAGGGAGCATTGTGATGACATATGTAATGGCCCATTGTGATGACAATGGCATGGAGCATTGTGATGCCAAGTTTCATGAAAGATTCTGATGAGAAAGGTAATGGAGCATTGTGATGACAATGGCTTGGAGCATTGTGATGACAAGGGTCAGGGAGCATTGTGCTGACAAGTGCATGGAGAATTGTGATGAGAAGAGTCATGGGGCATTCTGATGACAAGCTTGTGGAGTAATTTGATGACAATGGCATGGAGCATTGTGATGAAAACGGCATGGGGCAATGTGATGAAAAAGGCATGCAGCCTTTTCTTGACAGGGTTCAAGGAGCATTCTGAAGACAAGTGGCAGGGAGCATTGTGATGACAAGTGTATTGAGAATTGTGATGACAAAAGTCATGGAGCATGGTGATGAGAAGGCCATGGATAATAGTGATGATGATCGTCATGGGGTGTTGTGATTATAAGTGTTATGGAACATTGTGATCACAATGCTTTGGAGCATTACGATGACAGAGGTCATGGAGAATTTTGATTTCATTGTGATGACAATAGCCAGAAGCATTATGATGATGGGCATGGTGCATTGTGATGACAGAGTTCATGGAGCATTGAGATGAAAAGGGGCATGTAGCATTGTGATTACAGGGGTCTTGTAGCATTGTGGTGACAAACGCATAGAGCATTGTAATGACATGGTCATGTAGAATTTTCCTGACAAATGCATGGAGCATTGTGATGACAGGTGTCATGGAGAACTGTGACACAATTGTCACGGAGCATTTTCAATACAGGGGTCATGGATCATTGGGATGACAAGTGCATGGATCATTGTGATGACAAGGGTCATGGAGCATTGGGCTGAAAATATTCATGGAGTATTGTGATGACAGGTGTCATGGAGCATTTTGATTACAGGGGTCTTGGAGCACTGTGATGACAAGAGTCCCGGATTTTTGTGTTGTCACGTGTCATGGAGTGTTGTGATGACAGGGTTCATGGAGCATTGAGATGAATAGGGGCATGGAGCACTGTGTTTACAGGGGTTTTGGAGCATTGTGATGACAAGAGCAAGGAGCATTTTGATGAGACGTCCATGGAACATTCTGATGACATGTGTCATGGAGCTTTGTGATGACAACGGCCTGGAGCATTGTGATTAAAGGGGTCTTGGAGCATTGTGATGACAAGTGTCATGGAGCCTTGTGATGACAAGGCCGTGGAACATTGTGATGGCAGGGGTCATGGAGCATTGTTATTACAGGTGTAATGGAGCATTGAGATGAGAAGGACATGCAGCATTGTGATTACAATTTTTTGGAGCATTGTGATGACAAATTTTTGGACCGTTGGGATGAAAAGCGCGTGGCACATTGTGATGACAATGGTCATGGAGCATTTTAATGACAAAGGCATGGAGCATTGTGATGACAAGGGTCACGGAGCATTGTGATGAAATGTTCATGGAGCATTGTGGATACAAAGGTAACAGAGCCTTGTGATGACGTGGGCATGGACCATTGTGATGACAAATATTATGAAGCACTGTGATGACTGGAGTCACAGAGCATTGTGATGACAGGTGTCATGGAGCATTGTGATGACAAGGTCCTGGTGCATTGTGATAAGATGAACATGGAGACTTGTGATGACAAGTCTCATGGAGCATTCTGATGAAAAGGGGCATGGAGCATTGTGATTACAGGGGTCTTGGAGCATTGTGATGACAAGGGCATGGAGCACTGTGAGGAGAAGGCAATGGAGCATTCTGATGACATACGTCATGAAGCATTGTGCTGAGAAAGGCATAGAGCATTGTGATGACAGGGGATAAAGAGCATTGTGAAGAAAAGTACATGGAGCATTGTGGTTAAAAAGGTCACAGAGACTCTTGATGATGAGGGCATGGACCACTGTGATGACAAAGGTCATGAAGCATTGTGATGACTGGAGTCACGGAGCATTGTGATGACAGGTGTCATGGAGCATTGTGATAACAAGGGCATGGAGCATTGTGATGACAAGGGCATGGAGCATTGTGATGACCATGTGATGCAGTATTGTGAAGACAGTTGTCAGGGAGCATTGTGCTGACATATATAATGGCCCATTGTGATGACAATGGCATTGAGCATTGTGATGCCAAGTGTCATGGAGGATTCAGAAGACAAACGTAATGGAGCATTGTGATGACAATGGCTTGGAGCATTGTGATGACAAGGGTCAGGGAGCATTGTGCTGACAAGTGCATGGAGAATTGTGATGACAAGGGTCATGGAGCATTCTGCTGACAAGCTTGTGGAGTATTTTGATGACAATGGCATGGATCATTGTGATGAAAACGGCATGGGGCATTGTGATGAAAATGGCATGGAGACTTTTAGTGACAGGGTTCAAGGAGAATTCTGACGACAAATGTTAGGGAGCATTGTGATGACAATGTATTGAGAATTGTGATGACAAAGGTCATGGAGCATTGTGATGAAAAGGGCATGGAGTATTGTGATGACAGGCATCATGGAATCGTTGTGATGACAAGTGCTATGGAACATTGTGATCACAAGGGTTTGGAGCATTGTGATGACAGAGGTCATGGATCATTTTGATTTCAAGGAGCATGGAACATTGTGATGACAAGGGCATGAAGCAATGTGATCCCAAGGTTCATGGAGGATTGTGATGATAATGGTAATGGAGTATTGTGATGACAAGCGCATAGAGCATTGTAATGACAAGGTCATGTAGCATTCTGCTGACAAAGACATGAAGCATTGTGATGCCAGGTGTCATGGAGCACTGTGATGACAAGCGTCACGGAGCATTGTGAATACAGGGGTCATGGAGAATTGGGATGACAAGGGCATGGATCATTGTGATGCCAAGTGTCATGGAGCATTGGGCTGAAAATGTTCATAGAGTATTGTGATGACAGGGGTCATGGAGCATTGTGATGACTAGGGAATGGAGCATTGTAATGACAAGAGTCCCTGATCATTGTGTTGTCGGGTGTCATGGAGTGTTGTGATGACAGTGGTCATGGAGCATTGTGATGATATTTGTCATGGAGCATTGTGATGAGAAGGTCATGGAGTATTTGGCTGAAAATGTTCATGGAGTATTGTGATGACAGTGGTCATGGAACATTGTGATGACAAGGGAATGGAACATGGTGATGATAGTGGTCATGGAACATTTTGATTTCAGGGTTGAGGGAGGATTGTGATGACTAGTGAGGGAACATGGTTATATCTCAGGTGAGAGAGCATTTGGATGAGAAGAGCATGGAGCATTGTGATTACAAGGTTTGTGGAGCATAGCGATTACAAGGTTGTGTCATTGTGATGGAAAGCCCGTGGCAGGTTTTGATGACAAGGGTCATTGAGCATTTTTCTGACAAAGGCTTGGCGCATTGTGATGACAAGTGTCACGGAGCACTGTGTTGAAATGCTCATGGAGCATTGTGGTTACAAGGTCACCGAGACTTGTGATGACACAGGCATGGATCGTTGTGATGACAAACGTTATGAAGCATTGTGATGACTGGAGTCACGGAGCATTGTGTTGACAGGGTTCATGGAGCATTGTGATGACAAGGGCATGGAGCATTGTGATGACAAAGTCATGGAGTATTGTGAAGACAGGTGTCAGGGAGCATTTTGATGACATATGCCATGGCTCATTTCGATGACAATGGCATTTTGCATTGTGATGCCAAATGTAATTGAGGATTGTGATGACAAATAAGATGGAGCATTGTGATGACTAGGGCTTGGAGAATTATGATGACAAGGGCCTTTGAGAATTTTCATGACAATGTCGTGAAGCATTGTGATGACATGGTCCTTGAGCATTGTGATGAGAAAACCATGGAGCCTTGTGATGACAGGTCTCATGGAGCATACTGATGAAAAAGGGCATGGAGCATTCTGATTGCAGGGGTCTTGGAACATTGTGATAGCAAGGGCATGGAGCATTGTGATGACAAGGGCATGGAGCATTGGTATAATAAGTTTCATGGATTATTGTGATGACAGTTGGAATGGCGCATTGTGATGACAGTGGTCATGGAGCATTGTGATTATACTGGTCATGGAGCATTGTGATGAGAAGGTAATGGAGCATTGGATTGAAAATATTCATGGAGTATTGTGATGACAGATGTCATGGAGCATTGTGATGACAAGGTCCTGGAGTACTGTGATGAGATGATGATGGAGACTTGTGATGACAAGTCTCATGGAGCATTCTGATGAAAAGGGGCATGGAGCATTGTGATTACAGGGGTCTTGGAGCATTGTGATGACAAGGGCATGGAGCATTGTGAGGAGAAAGCCATAGAACTTTCTGATGGCATGCGTCAAGGAGATTTGTGATGACAAGGGCATGGAGCATTGTGATTACAGGGGTCATGGAGCATTGTGATGACAAGGGTCATGGAGCCTTTTGATGACAAGGCCCTGGAACATTGTGATGGCAGGGGTCATAGAGCATTGTTATGACAGAGGTAATGGAGCATTGTGATGAGAAGGGCATTGAGCATTGGTCTGAAATGTTTCATGGATTATTGTGATGAGAGTGGGCATGGAGCATTGTGATGACAAGGGCACGGTACACTGTGATACATGAGTCATGGAGGATTGTAATGACAAGGGCATGGAGAATTGTGATGAGAATGGCATCGAGCACTGTGATGACAAGTGTCATGGAGCTTTGTGATGACAAAGGCATGGAGCAATGTGATGAGAGGGTTCATGGAGCATTGTGATGACAATGACATGGAGCACTGTGATGCCAAGGGTCATGGAGCTTTGTGATGACAAAGGTCATGGAGCATTTTGATGACAAGTGTGTGGTGCATTGTGATGAGAAGGGCAGGGGGCATTTTGATGACAGGGTCATGCAGCAATTTGATGAAAAGTGTAATGGAACATTTTGATGACAGGGGTTATAGAACATTGTGATGCCATGGGTCATGGAGCTTTGGGATGAAAAGTGTCATGGAGCATTTTGATGACAGTGGTTATGGAACATTGTGATGTCAGAGTCATGGAACATTGTGTTGATAAGGGGATGTAGCATTGTGATGACAGGGGTCATGGAACACTGTGATTACAGTGGTGAGGGAGGATTGTGATATCTAGTGATAGATCATTGTGATATCTCATGTGGGAGAGCATTTGGATGAGAAGTGCATGGAGCATTGTGATTACAAGGTTAATGGAACATAGCGATGAAAAGGTTGTGGATCATTGTGATGAAAACCGCGTGGCACATTGTGATGACAAGGGTCATGGAGCATTGTTCTGACAAAGGCATTGATCATTGTGATGACTAGGGTCACGGAGCATTGTGATGAAAAGTTCATGGAGCATTGTGGTTACAAAGGACACAGAGCCTTGTGATGACGCGGGCATTGACCGTTGTGTTGAGAAACATTATGAAGCATTGTGATGACTGGAGTCATGTAGCATTGTGATGACAGGGGTCATGGAGCACTGTGATAACAAGGTCATGGAGCATTGTGTTGACAGGGGAATGGAGCATTGGTCTGACAAGTTTCATTGATTATTGTGATGACAGTGGACATGGTGCATTGTGATGACAAGGGCATGGGGCATTGAGATGAGAAGGTCATGGAGTATTTTGAAGACAGGTGTCACGGTGCATTGTGATGAAATATGTCATGGTCCATTGCGATGACATTGGCAGGGAATATTGTGATGCCAAATGTAATGGAGGATTTTGATGACAAATATAATGGAGCATTGTGATGACTAGGGCTTGGAGCATTATGATGACAAAACCATGGAGCCATGTGATGACAATTCTCATGGAGCATACTGATGAAAAAGGGCATGGAGCATTGTGATTACAGTGGTCTTGGAACTTTGTGATCACAAGGGAATGGAGCATTGTGAGGAGAAGACCAAGGAGCATTCTGATGGCATGCGTCATTGAGCTTTTTGATGACAATGGCATGGAGCATCGTGATTACATGGGTCTTGGAGCATTGTGATGAAAAGGGCATGGATCATTGTGATGAAAAAGGCATGGAGCCCTGTCATGACAGGGTAAAAGTAGCATACAGACAACAAGTGTCAGGGAGCATTTGGATTACAAGTGTATTGAGCATTGTGATGACAAAGGTCATGGAGCATTGTGATGAGAAGACCATGGATAATTGTGATGACGAGCGTCATGGGGCATTGTGATGACAAGTGTTATGGAATATTGTGATCACAAGGGTTTGGAGCATTGTTATGACAGAGGTCATGGAGCATTTTGATTTCATTGTTATGACAATAGCAGGAAGCATTATGATGATGGGCATGGTGCATTGTGATGACAGGGTTCATGAATCATTGAGATGAAAAGGGGCATAGAGCTTTGTGATTACAGTGTTCTTGGGGCATTGTGATGAGAAGGGTCATGGAGCCTTGTGATGAAAAGGCCATGGAACATCATGATGGCAGTGGTCATGGATCATTGTTATGATAGAAGTAATGGAGCATTTTGATGAGAAGGGCAATGAGCATTGGTCTGAAATATTTCATGGATTATTGTGATGAGAGTGGGCATGGAGCATTGTGATGACAAGGGCAAGGAAGACTGTGATACATGTGGCATCGAGGATTGTAATGACAGGGGCATGGAGCATTGTGATGAGAAAGCATCGAACATTGTGATGACAAGTGTCATGGAGTTTTGTGATGACAAGGGCATGGAGCAATGTGATGAGAGTGTTCATGGAGCATTGTGATGACAAAGCCATGGAGCATTGTGATGCCAAAGGTCATGGAGCTTTGTGATGACAAAGGTCATGAAGCATTTTGATGACAAGTGTGTGGTGCATTGTGATGAGCAGGGCAGGGAGCATTTTGATGACAGGGTCATGCAGCAATTTGATAAAAAGTGTAATGGAACATTTTGATGACAGGGGTTATAGAATATTGTGATGCCAGGGGTCATGGAGCTTTGGGATGAAAAGTGTCATGGAATTTTGATGACAGGGATTATGGAACATTGTGATGTCAGGGGTCATGGAACATTGTGCTTATAAGGGGATGTAGCATTGTGATGACAGGGGTCATGGAACACTGTGATTACAGGGGTGAGGGGCATTGTGATAACTAGTGATGGAACATTGTGATATCTCAGGTGAGAGAGCATTTGGATGAGAAGTGCATGGAGCATTGTGATTACAAGGTTTATGGATCATAGCGATGACAAGGTTGAGGATCGTTGTGATGAAAAGTGCGTGGCACACTGTGATGACAAGTGTCATGGAGCATTGTTCTGACAAAGGCATGGAGCATTGTGATGACAAGGGTCACGGAGCATTGTGATGAAATGTTCATGGAGCATTGTGTTTACAAAGGACACAGAGCCTGGTGATGATGCGGGCATAGACCGCTGTGATGACAAACGTTATGAATCATTGTGATGACTGGAGTCATGGAGCATTGTGAGTACAGGGGTCATGGAGCATTGTGATAACCAGGGCATGGAGCATTGTGAGGACATGGGCATGGAGCATTGGTCTGAGAAGTTTCATAGATTATTGTGATGACAGTGGACATGGTGCATTGTGATGACAAGGGCATGGAGCATTGTGAGGAGAAGGTCATGGAGTATTGTGAAGAGAGGTGTCAGGGAGCATTGTGATGACATATGTCATGGTCCATTGCGATGACAATGGCAGAGAGCACTGTGATGCCAAATGTAATGGAGGATTGTGATGGCAAATATAATGGAGCATTGTGATGACTAGGGCTTGCAGCATTATGATGACAAGTGCCATTTAGGATTTTCATGACAAGGTCCTGAAGAATTGTGATGACAAGGCCCTGGAGCTTTGTGATGAGAAAACCATGGAGCCTTGTGATGACAAGTCTCATGGAGCATACTGATGAAAGGGGCATGGATCATTCTGATTACAGTGGTCTTGGAACATTGTGATAACAAGGACATGGAGCATTGTGATGACAATGGCATGGAACATTGTGATGACCAGGTCATGCAGTATTGTGAAGACAGGTGTCATGGTGCATTGTGATGACATATGTAATGGCCCATTGTGATGACAATGGCATGGAGCATTGTGATGCCAAGTGTCATGGAGGATTCTGATGACAAAGGTAATGGAGCATTGTGATGACAATGGCTTTGAGCATTGTGATGACAAGGGTCAGGGAGCATTGTGCTGACAAGTGCATGGAGAATTGTGATGACAAGGGTCATGGAGCATTGTGATGACAAGTTTGTGGAGCATTTTGATGACAATGGCATGGAGCATTGTGATGAAAATGGCATGGGTCATTGTGATGAAAAAGGCATGGAGCCTCTTCGTTACAGGGTTCAAGGAGAATTCTGATGACAAGTGTCAGGGAGCATTGTGATGACAAGTGTATTGAGAATTGTGATGACAAAGGTCATGGAGCAATGTGATGAAAAGGGCATTGAGTATTGTGATGACAGGCATCATTGAGCATTGTGATGACAAGTGTTATGGAACTTTGTGATCACAAGGTTTTGGAGCATTGTTATGAGAGAGGTCATGGATCATTTTGATTTCAAGGAACATGGAGCATTGTGATGACAAGGGCATGAAACAATGTGATCCCAAGGTTCATGGAGGACTCTGATGACAATGGAAATGGAGTATTGTGATGACAAGCGCATAGAGCATTGTAATGACAAGGTCATGTAGCATTTTGCTGAGAAAGGCATGGAGCATTGTGATGACAGGTGTCATGGAGCACTGTGATGACAAGTGTCAAGGAGCATTGTGAATACAGGGGTCACGGAGCATTGGGATGGCAAGGGCATGGATCATTGTGATGACAAGCATCATGGAGCATTGCTCTGACAAAGGCATGGAGCATTGTGATGACAAGGGTCACGGAGCATTGTGATGAAAAGTTCATTGAGCGTTGTGGTTACAAATGTCACAGAGCCTTGTGATGACGCGGGCATGGACCGTTGTGATGAGAAACTTTATGAAGCATTGTGATGACTGGAGTCACGGAGCATTGTGATGACAGGGGTCATGGAGCATTGTGATAACAAGCTCATGGAGCATTGTGATGACAGGGGAATGGAGCATTGGTCTGACAAGTTTCACAGATGATTGTGATGACAGTGGACATGGTGCATTGTGATGACAAGGGCATGGGGCATTGTGATGAGAAGGTCATGGAGTACTGTGAATACAGGTGTCAGGGAGCATTGTGATGACATATGTCATGGTCCATTGCGATGGCAATGGCATGGAGCATTATGATGCCAAATGTAATGGAGAATTGTGATGACAAATATAATGGAGCTTTGTGATGATTAGGGCTTGGTGCATTAAGATGACAAGGGTCATTGAAAATTTTCATGATAAGTTCGAGAAGCGTTGTGATGACAAGTCCTGGAGCATTGTGGTGACAAAGAATGGAGCCTTGTGATGACAAGTCTCATGGAGCATACTGATGAAAAGGGGCATGGAGAATTGTGATTACAGGGGTCTTGGAACATTGTGATGACAAGGGCATGGAACACTGTGAAGAGAAGGCCAAGGAGCATTCTGAGGACATGCGTCATTGAGCTTTGTGATGACAAGGTCATGGAGCATTGTGATTTCAGGGGTCATGGATCATTTTGATTTCAAGGAGCATGGAGAATTGTGATGACAAGGGCATGAAGCAATGTGATCCCAAGTTTCAAGGAGGACTGTGATGACAATGGAAATGGAGTATTGTGATGACAAGCGCATAGAGCATTATAATGACAAGGTCATGTAGCATTTTGCTGACAAAGGCATGGAGCATTGTGATGACATGTGTCATGGAGCACTGTGATGACAAGCGTCATGGAGCATTGTGAATACAGGGGTCATGGAGCATTGGGATGGCAAGGGCATGCATAATTGTGGTGACAAGTTTCATGGAGCACTGGGCTGAAAATATTCATTGAGTGTTGTGATGACAGGGGTCATGGAGCATTGTGATGACTAGGGAATGGAGCATTGTGATGACAAGAGTCCCGGATCATTGTGTTTTCGGTTGTCATGGAATGTTTTGTTGACAGTGGTCATGGAGCATTGTGATGATATTGGCCATGGAGCATTGTGACGAGTTGGTCGTGGAGCACTGTGCTGAAAATGTTCATTGATTATTGTGATGACAGGGGTCATGGAGCATTGTGATGACAAAGGCATGGAACATTGTGATGAGAAACTCATGGAGTATTGTGAAGACAGGTGTCAGGGAGAATTGTGATGAAAAGGGCATGGAGCATTTTGATGAGAAGGACATGGAACATTCTGATGGCATGTGTCATGGAGCTTTGTGATGACAAGGCCGTGGAATATAGTGATGGCAGGGGTTTGGACCATTGTTATGACAGGCGTAATGGAGCATTGTGATGAGAAGGGCATGGAGCATTGTGATTACAAGGTTTATGGAGCATTACCGTGACAAATTTTTGGATCATTTTGATGAAAGTCACGTAGCACATTGTGATGACAAGGGTCATGGAGCATTTTGATGACAAGGGTCACGGATCATTGTGATGAAAATTTCATGGAGCATTGTGGTTATAAAGGTCACAGAGCCTTGTGATGACGCGGGCATGGACCATTGTGATGAAAAATGTTAGGAAGCATTGTGATGACTGGAGTCACGGAGCATTGTGATGACAGGGGCATGGAGCATTGTGGTGACAGTGGCATGGAGCATTGGTCTGACAATTTTCATAGAGTATTGTGATGACATTGGACATGGTGCATTGTGATGACAAGGGCATGGATCATTGTGATGAGAAGGTCATGGAGTATTGTGAAGACAGGTGTCAGGGAGCATTGTGATGACATATGTCATGGTCCATTGCAATGACAATGGCAGGGAGCATTGTGATGCCAAATGTAATGGAGGATTATGATGACAAATATAATGGAGCATTGTGATGACTAGGGCTTTGAGCATTATGATGACAAGGGCCATTGAGAATGTTTAGAACAAGGTCGTGAATTATTGTGATGACAAGGTCCTGGAGCATTGTGATGAGAAATCCATAGAGACTTGTGATGATAAATATCATGGAGCATACTGATGAAAAGGGGCATGGACCATTGTGATTACAGGGGTCTTGGAACATTGTGATGACATGGGCTTGAAGCATTGTGAGGAGAAGCCCAAGGAGCATTCTGAAGGCATGTTTCATTGAGCTTTGTGATGACAAGGGCATGGAGCATTGTGTTTAAAAGGGTCTTGGAGCATTGTGGGGAAAAGGGCATGGATCATTGTGATGAAAAAGGCATGGAGCCTTGTCATGACAGGGTTCAAGGAGCATACAGACAACAAGTGTCATGGAGCATTTTGATGACAAGTGTATTGAGCATTGTGATGACAAAGGTCATGGAGCATTGTGATGAGAATACCATGGATAATTGTCATGACGAGTGTCATGGGGCACTGTGATGACAAGTGTTATGGAATATTGTGATCACAAGGGTTTGGAGCATTGTTATGACAGAGGTCATGGAGCATTTTGATTTCATTGTGATGACAATAGCATGAAGCATTATGATGATGGGCATGGTGCATTGTGATGACAGGGTTCATGGATCATTGAGATGAAAAATGGGCATGGAGCATTGTGATTACACGGGTCTTGGAGCATTGTGATGAGAAGGGTCATGGAGGCTTGTGATGACAAGGCCACGGAACATCGTGATGGCAGGGGTCATGGAGAATTTTTATGACAGGGGTATTGGAGCATTGTGATGGCAAGCGCATGGAGCATTGTGATGAGAAGGCCATGGAGCATTCTGATGACATGTGTCATGGATCTTTATGATGACAAGGGCATGGAGCAATGTGATGAGAGCGTTCATGGAGCATTGGGATGACAATGACATGGAGCATTGTGATGCCAAAGGTCATGGATCTTTGTGATGACAAAGTCATGTAGCATTTTGATGACAAGTGCGTTGTGCAATGTGATGAGAAGGGCAGGGAGCATTGTGATGACAGGGTCATGGAGCAATTCGATGAAAAGGGTTATGGAACATTTTGATGACAGTGGTTATGGAACATTGTGATATCAGGGGTCATGGAGCATTTTGATTAAAAGGAAACGGAGCATTTTGAGGACAGGGGTTATGGAGCATTGTGATGTCAGGTGTCATCGAACATTGTGATGATAAGTGCATGTAGCATTGTGATGACAAGAGTCATGGAAAACTGTGATAACAGGGGTGAGGGAGTATTGTGACGAATAGGGATGTAACATTGTGATATCTGTGGTGAGAGAGCATTTTGATGACAAGTTTTATGGAGCATTGTGGTGACAAGATTGTGGAGCACTGTGATGACAAGCGCATGGTTCATTGTGATGACATGTGTCATGGAGCATCATGCTGACAACACATGGAGCATTGTGATGACAAGGGTCATGTAGCATTGTGCTGAGAAAGGCATAGGGAATTGTGATGACAAGGATCAAAGAGCATTGTGATGAAAAGTTCATGGAGCATTTTGATGACAAGGGTCATGGAGCATTGGTCTAATAAGTTTCATGGATTATTGCGATGACTGTTGGAATGGTGCAATGTGGTGACAAGGGCATGGAGCATTGTGATGATCAGGTCATGGAGTATTGTGAAGACTGGTGTGAGGGAGCACTGTGTTGACATATGTAGTGACCCATTGTGATGACAATGGCATGGAGCATTGTGATGCCAAGTGTCATGGAGGATTCTGATGACAAAGGTAATGGTGCATTGTAATGACAATGGCTTGCAGCATTGTGATGACAAGGGTCAGGGAGCATTGTGCTGACAAGTGCATGGAGAATTGTGATGACAAGGGTCATGGAGCATTCTCATGACAAGCTTGGGGAGTATTTTGATTACAGTGGCGTGGAGCATTGTGATGAAAACGGCATGGGGCATTGTGATGAAAAAGTCATGGAGCATTTTCGTGACAGGGTTCAAGGATCATTTTGATGATAAGTGTCAGGGAGCTTTGTAATGACAAGTGTTTTGAGAATTGTAATGACAAAGGTCATGGAGCATTGTGATAAAAGTGCATGGAGTATTGTGATGACAGGCATCAAGGAGCATTGTGATGACAAGTGTTATGGAACATTTTGATCACAAGGGTTTGGAGCATTGTGATAAAAGTACATGGAGTATTGTGATGACAGGCATCAAGGAGCATTGTGATGACAAGTGTTATGGAACATTTTGATCACAAGGGTTTGGAGCATTGTGATGACAGTGGTCATGGATCATTTTGATTTCAAGGAGCATGGAGCAGTGTGATGACAAGTGCATGAAGCAATGTGATCCCAAGGTTCATGGAGGATTGTGATGACAATGGTAATGGAGTATTGTGATGACAAGCGCATAGAGCATTGCAATGAAAATTTCATGTAGCATTTTGCTGACAAAGGCATGGAGCATTGTGATGACAGGTGTCATGGAGCACTGTGATGACAAGCGTCATGGAGCATTGTGAATACAGGGGTCATGGAGCATTGGGATGACAAGGTCATGGATCACTGTGATGACAAGTGTCATGGAGCATTGGGCTGAAAATGTTCATGGAGTATTTTGATGACAGGGGTCATGGAGCATTGTGATGACAGAGGTCATGGAGAATTTTGATTTCATTGTGCTGACAATAGCCGGAAGCATTATGATGATGGGCATGGTGCATTGTGATGACAGTGTTCATGGAGCATTGAGATGAAAAGTTGCATGGAGCATTGTGATTACAGGGGTCTTGGAGCACTGTCATGACAAGGACATGGAGCATTTTTATGAGAAGGACATGGAACATTCTGATGGCATGTGTCATGAAGTTTTGTGATGACAAGGGCATGGAGCTTTGTGATGACAAATGTTATGAAGCATTGTGATGACTGGAGTCACGGAGCATTGTGATGACTGTGGTCATGGAGCATTGTGATGACAAGGGCATGGCGCATTGTGGTGACAGGGGCATGGAGCATTTGTCTGACAAGTTTCATAGATTATTGTGATGACATTGGACATGGTGCATTGTGATGACAAGGGCATGGATCATTGTGATGAGAAGGTCATGGAGTATTGTGAAGACAGGTGTCAGGGATCATTGTGATGACATATGTCATGGTCCATTGCAATGACAATGGCAGGGAGCATTGTGATGCCAAATGTAATGGAGGATTTTGATGACAAATATAATGGAGCATTGTGATGACGAGGGCTTGGAGCATTATGATGACAAGGGCCATTGAGAATTTTCAGAACAAGGTCGTGAAGCATTGTGATGACAAGGTCCTGGAGCATTGTGATGAGAAATCCATAGAGACTTGTGATGACAAATCTCATGGAGCAGGGCCTCCCTGGTGGCGCAGAGGTTGAGAGTCCGCCTGCCGATGCAGGGGATACGGGTTCATGCCCCGGTCTGGGAGTATCCCATATGCCGCGGAGCGGCTGGGCCCGTGGGCCATGGCCACTGAGCCTGCGCATCCGGAGCCTGCGCGTCCGGAGCCTGTGCTCCGCAACGGGAGAGGCCACAGCGGTGAGAGGCCCGCATACCGCAAAAAGAAAAAGAAAAAAAAAAATCTCATGGAGCATACTGATGAAAAGGGGCATGGACCATTGTGATTACAGGGGTCTTGGAGCATTGTGATGACATGGGCATGGAGCATTGTGAGGAGAAGTCCAAGGAGCATTCTGAAGACATGTTTCATTGAGCTTTGTGATGACAAGGGCATGGAGCATTGTGTTTAAAGGGTTCTTGGAGCATTGTGTGGAAAAGGGCATGAATCATTGTGATGATAAAGGCATGGAGCCTTGTCATGACAGGGTTCAAGGAGCATACAGACAACAAGTGTCCGGGAGCATTTTGATGACAAGTGTATTGAGCATTGTGATGACAAGGGCATGGAACATTGTGAAGAAAAGGCCATGGAACCTACTGATGACATGCGTCATGGAGCTTTGTTATGACAAGTTCATGGAGCCTTTAGATTACAGATGTCTTGGAGCATTGTGAAGACATGGGTAATGGAGCCTTGTGACGACAAGGCCGTGGAACATTGTGATGGCAATGGTCATGGAGCATTGTTATGACAGATGTAATGGAGCATTGTTATGAGAAGGGAATTGAGCATTGGTCTGAAATATTTCATGGATTATTGTGATGAGATTGGGCATGGAGCATTGTGATGAAAAGGGCAAGGAACACTGTGATACATGGGCCATGGTGGATTGTAATGTCAAGGGCAAGAAGCAATGTGATGAGAGGGTTCATGGAGCACTGTGATGACAATGACATCGAGCGTTATGAGGAGAAGGCAATGGAACATTCTGATGTCTTGCGTCATGGAGCTTTGTCATGACAAGGGCATAGAGCTTTTTGATTACAGGGGTCTTGGAGCATTGTGATGAAAAGGGAATGGATCACTGTGATGAAAAAGGCATGGAGCCTTGTCATGACAGGGTTCAAGGAGCATACTGACGACAAGTGTCAGGGAGCATTGTTATGACAAGTGTATTGAGCATTGTGATGACAAAGATCATGGAGCATTGTGATGAGAAGACCATGGATAATTGTGATGATGATCGTCATGCGGTGTTGTGATGATAAGTGTTATGAAACATTGTGATCACAAGGGTTTGGATCATTATGATGACAGAGTTGATGGAGAATTTTGATTTCATTGTGATGACAATAGCCTGAAGCATTATGATGATGGGCATGGTGCATTGTGATGACACGGTTCATGGAGCATTGAGATGAAAAAGGGCATGGAGCATTGTGATTACAGAGTTCTTGGAGCATTGTAATGACAAGCGCATAGAGCGTTCTAATGACAAGGTCATGTAGAATTTTGCTGACAAATGCATGGAGCATTGTGATGACAGGTGACATGGAGCTTTGTGATGATAAGTCATGGAGCATTTTGATGACAAGGGCATGGTGCATTGTGATGACAAGGGCAGGTAGCATTTTGATGACCGGGTCATGCAGCAATTTGATGAAAAGTGTAATGGAACATTGTGATGGCAGTGGTCATGGAGCATGGTTATGACAGAGGTAATGGAGCATTTTGATGAGAAGGGCATTGAGAATTGGTCTGAAATGTTTCAAGGATTATTGTGATGAGAGTGGGCATGGAGCATTGTGATGACAAGTGCACGGAACACTGTGATACATGGGTCATGGAGGATTGTAATGACAAGAGCATGGAGCATTGTGATGAGAAGGGCATCGAGCATTGTGATGACAAGTGTCATGGAGCTTTGTAATGACAAGGGCATGGAGCAATGTGATGAGAGCGTTTATGGAGCACTGTGATGACAATGACATGGAGCACTGTGATGCCAATGGTCATGGAGATTTGTGATGACAAAGGTCATAGAACATTGTGATGACAAGGGTGTGTTGCATTGTGATGAGAAGGGCAGGGAGTATTTTGATGACAGGGTCATGCAGCAATTTGATGAAAATTGTAATGGAACATTTTGATGACAGGGGTTATAGAACATTTTGATGCCAGGGGTCATGGAGCTTTGGGATGAAAAGGGTCATGGAGCATTTTGGTGACAGGGGTTATGGAAGATTGTGATGTCGTGGGTTATGGAACATTGTGCTGATAAGGGGATGTAGCATTGTGATGACTGGGGTCATAGAACATTGTGATTACCGGGGTGAGGGAGGATTGTGATAACTGGTGACGGAACATTGTGATATCTCAGGTGAGAGAGCATTTGGATGAGAAGTGCATGGAGCATTGTGATTACAATGATTATGGCGGATAGCGATGACAAGGTTGTGGATCATTTTGATGAAAAGCGCGTGGCACATTGTGATGACAAGGTTCATGGAGTATTGTTCTGACAAAGGCATGGAGCATTGTGATGACAAGGGTCAGGGAGCATTGTGATGAAAATTTCATGGAGCATTGAGGTTACAAAGGACACAGAGCCTTTTGAGGACACGAGCATGGACTGTTTTTTGGACAAACGTTATGAAGAATTGTGATGACTGGATTCAGGGAGCATTGTGATGACAGGGGTAATGGAGCAGTGTGATGACAAGGGCATGGAGCATTGCGATGACAGGGGAATGGAGCATTGGTCTGACAAGTTTCATAGATTATTGTGATGACAGTGGACATGGTGCATTGTGATGACAAGCGCATGGAGCATTGTGATGAGAAGGTCATGGAGTATTGTGAAGACAGGTGTCATGGAGCACTGTGATGAAAAGGGTCACGGAGCATTGTGAATACAGGGGTCATGGAGCATTGGGATGACAAGGCCATGGATCATTGTGATGAGAAGGTCATGGATTAATGTAAAGAGAGGTGTCAGGGAGCATTGTGATGACATATGTAATGGCCCATTGTGATGAAAATGGCATGGAGCATTGTGATGCCAGGTATCATGGAGGATTCTGATCACAATTGTCAAAGAGCATTGTGATGACAAGTGTCATGGAGGATTCTGATGACAAATATAATGGAGCATTGTGATGACAAAGGATTGGAATATTGTGATGAAAAGGGTCATTGAGCACTGTGCTGAGAAAGGCATAGAGCATTGTGATGACAATGGTCAAAGAGCATTGTGATGAAAAGTTTATGGAGCATTGTGGATAAAAATGTCACAGAGACTGTTGATGACAAAGGCATGGACAATTGTGATGACAAAGGTCATGAAGCATTGTGATGACTGGAGTCACGGAGCATTGTGATGACAGGGGTCATGGAGCATTGTGATCAAAAGGGCATGGAGCATTGTGATGACAAGGGCATGGAACATTGGTCTAAAAAGTTTCATGGATTATTGCGATGACAGTTGGAATGGCACATTGTTATGACAAGGGCATGGAGCATTGTGTTGACCAGATCATGCAGTATTGTGAAGACAGTTGTCAGGTAGCATTGTGATGATATATGTAATGGCCCATTGTGATGACAATGGCATGGAGCATTGTGATGCCAAGGGTCATGGAGGATTCTGATGACAAAGTTAATGGAGCATTGTGATGACAATGGCTTGGAGCATTGTGATGACAAGGGTCAGGGGGCATTGTGCTGACAAGTGCATGGAGAATTGTGATGACAAGGGTCATGGAGCATTCTGGTGACAAGCTTGTGGAGTATTTTGATGACAATGGCATGGAGCATTGTGATGAAAACCGCATGGGGCTTTGTGATGAAAAAGGCATGGAGACTTTTCGTTACAGGGTTCAATGAGCATTCTGATGACAAATGTCAGGGAGCATTGTGATGACAATGTATTGAGAATTGTGATGACAAAGGTCATGGAGCATTGTGACGAAAAGGGCATGGAGTATTGTGATGACAAGCATCATGGAGCGTTGTGATGACAAGTGCTATGGAACACTGTGATCACAAGTATTTGGAGCATTGTGATGACAGAGGTCATGGATCATTTTGATTTCAAGGAGCATGGAGCATTGTGATGACAAGGGCATGAAGCAATGTGATCCTGAGTTTCATGGAGGATTGTGATGACAATGGAAATGGAGTATTGTGATGACAAGCGCATAGAGCATTGTGATGACAAGGTCATGTAGCATTTTGCTGACAAAGGCATGGAACATTGTGATGACATGTGTCTTGGAGCACTGTGATGACAAGCGTCACGGAGCATTGTGAATACAGGGGTCATGGAGCATTGGGATGACAAGGGCATGGATCATTGTGATGACAAGGGTCATGGAGCACTGGGCTGAAAATGTTCATGGAGTGTTGTGATGACAGGGGTCATGGAGCATTTTGATGACTAGGGAATGGAACATTGTGTGACAAGAGTCCCGGATCATTGTGTTGTCAGGTGTCATGAAGTGTTGTGATGACAGTGGTCATGGAGCATTGTGATGATATTGGCCATGGAGCATTGTGATGAGTACGTCGTTGAGCATTAGGCTGAAAATATTCATGGATTATTGTGAAGACAGGGGTCATGGAGCATTGTGATGACATGTGTCATGGAGCTTTTTGATGACAAGGGCATGGAGCATTTTGATGATATGTGTCATGGAGCATTGTGATGACAACGGAATGGAGCATGGTGATGACAAGGTCCTGGGGCATTGTGATGAGAAGACCATGGAGACTTCTGATGAGAAGTCTCATTGAGCATTCTGATGAAAAGGAGCATGGAGAATTGTGATTACAGGTGTCTTGGAGCATTGTGATGACTAGGGCATGGAGCATTGTGATGAGAAGGCCATGGAGCATTCTGATGACATGTGTCATGGAGTTTTGTGATGACAAGGGCATGGAGCATTTGTCATTACAGGGATCTTGGAGCATTGTGATGAAAAGTGCATGGATCATTGTTATGAAAATGGCATGGAGCCTTGTCATGACAGGGTTCATGGGGCATTCTGACGACAAGAGTCAGGAAGCATTGTGATGAGAAGTGTATTGAGCATTGTGATGACAAAGATCATGGAGCATTGTGAAGAGAAGAACATGGATAATTGTGATGATGAGCGTCATGGGGTGTTGTGATGATAAGTGTTATGGAACCTTGTGATCACAAGGGTTTGGAACATTATGATGACAGAGGTCATGGAGAATATTGATTTCATTGTGATGACAATAGCCTGTAGCATTATGATGATGGGAATGGTGCATTGTGATGACAGTGTTCATGGAGCATTGAGATGAAAAGGGGCATGGAGCATTGTGATTACAAGGGTTGGAGCTTTGTGATGAAAAGGGCATGGAGCACTGTGATGAGAAGGCCAAAGAACTTTCTGATGACATGCGTCTTGGAGCTTTGTGATGACAAGGGCATGGAGCATTGTGCTTTCAGGGGTCTGGAGCATTGTGATGTCAAGTGTCATGGAACCTTGTGATGACTAGGCCGTGGAAAATTTTGATGGCAAGGGTCATGGTGCATTATTATGACAGGTGTAATGGAGCATTTTGATGAGAAGGGCATGGAACATTGGTATGAAATGTTTCATGGATTATTGTGATGAGAGTGGGCATGGAGCATTGTGATGACAAGGGCACGGAACACTGTGATAAATGGGTCATGCAGGATTGTAATGAAAAGGGCATGGAGCATTGTGATGAAAAGTGTCATGGAGCTTTGTGATGACAAGTGCATGGAGCAATGTGATGAGAGGGTTCATGGAGCATTGTGATGACAATGACATGGAGCATTGTGATGCCAAGGGTCATGGAGCTTTGTGATGACAAGTCATGGAGCACTTTGATGACAAGGGCATGGTGCATTGTGCTGAGAAATGCAGGGAGCATTTTGATGACCATGTCATGCAGCAATTTGATAAAAAGTGTAAAGGAACATTTTGATGGCAGGGGTTATAGAACATTGTGATGTCAGGGGTCTTGGAGCCTTGGGATGAAAAGGGTCATGGAGCATTTTGATGACAGTGGTTATGGAATATTGTGATGTCAGTGGTCATGGAACATTGTGATGATAAGGGGATGTAGCATTGTGATGACAGGGTCCTGGAACATTGTGATTACAGGGATGAGGGAGTATTGTGATGACTAGAGATGGAACATTGTGATATCTCTGGTGAGAGAGCATTTTGATGAGAAGTGCATGGACCATTGTGATTACAAGATTTATGAAGCATAGCAATGACAATGTTGTTGACCGTTGTGATGAAATGTGCATGGCCCATTGTGATGACTATGTTCATTGAGCATTGTTCTGACAAAGAAATGGAGCTTTGTGATGACAAGGACATGGAGCATTGTGATTACATGGGTCATGGAGCATTTTGATGACAATGGCGTCGAGCATTTTGATGAGAAGGCCATGGATAATTGTGATGATGCGCGTCATGGAGCACAGTAATGACAAGGGGTATGGAGCATTGTGATGACAGTGGCCATGGAGAAATGTGATGACAAGTGTCATGGAGCATTCTGATGACAAGCTTGTGGAGTATTGTGACGACAATGGCTTGGAGCATTGTGATGAAAAGCGCATGGAGCATTGTGATGAAAAAGGCATGAAGCCATTTCATGACAGGTTTCAAGGAGCATTCTGATGACAAGTGTCAGGGAACATTGTGATGACATGTGTATTGAGAATTGTGATGAAAAAGATCATGGAGCATTTTGACGAAAAGGGCATAGAGTATTGTGATGACAGGCATCATGGAGCGTTGTGATGACAAGTGTTATGGAACATTGTGATCACAAGGGTTTGGAGCATTGTGATGATAGAAGTCATGGATCATTTTGTTTTCAAGGAGCATGCAGCATTGTGATGACAAGGGCATGAAGCAATGTGATCCCAAGGTTCATGGATGATTGTGATGACAATGCTAAGGGAGTATTGTGATGACAAGAAAATGGAGCATTTTGATGTCAAGGTCATGTAGCATTTTGCTGACACAGGCATGGAGCATTGTGATGATAAGGGTCATATAACACTTTGATGAGAAGCATCACGGATCATTGTGATTACAGGGGTCATGGAGCATTGGGATGGCAAGGGCATGGATCATTGTGATGACAAGTGTCATGGAGCATTGGGCGGAAAATATTAATGGAGCATTGTGATGACTAGGGAATGGAGCATTGTGATGACTAGAGTCCCGGATCACTGTGTTGTCAGGTGTCATGGAGCGTTGTGATGACAGTGGTCATGGAGCATTGTGATGATAGGGATCATGAAGCATTGTGATGAGAAATTCCTGGAGAATTGGCGTGAAAATGTTCAGGAAGTATTGTGAGGACAGGGGTCATGGAGCATTGTGATGACAAGGGAATGGAGCACTGTGATGAAAGGTTCCTGGAGCACTGTGATGAGGAGACCATGGAGCCTCGTAATAAGAAGTCTCATGGAGCATTCTGATGAAAAGTGGCATGGAGTATTGTGATTACAGGGGTCTTGGAGCATTGTGATGACAAGTGCATGGAGCATAGTGATTACTGGTGTCTTGGAGCATTGTGATGAAATTGGCATGGATCATTGTTATGAAAATGGTATGGAGCCTTGTCATGACAGGGTTCCAGGAGCATACTGATGAGAAGTGTCAGGGAGCATTGTGATGACCTGTGTATAGAGCATTGTGATGACAAGGGTCATGGAGCACTGTGATGAGAAGACAATGGATAACTGTGATGATGAGCTTCATGGAGCCTTGTGATGATAAGTGTTATGGAACATTGTGATCACAAGGATTTGGAGCATTGTGATGAGATAGATCATCGAATATTTTGATTTCATTGTGATGACAATAGCCTGAAGCATTATGATGATGGTCATGGTGCATTTTGATGACAGGGTTCATGGAGCATTGAGATGCAAAGGCGCATGGAGCATTGTGATTAGAGGGTTCATGGAGCATTGTGATGACAATGGCATGGAGCATTGAGATGCCAATTGTCATGGAGCTTTGTGATGACATAGGTCATGGAGCATTTTGATGACAAGGGCGTGGTACATTGTGATGAGAAGGGCAGGGAGCATTGTGATGACAGGGTCATAGAGCAATTTGATGAAAAGTGTCATGGAATATTTTAATGACAGGGGTTATGGAACATTGTGATGTCAGGGTTCATGGAGCATTTTGATGAAAAGTATCATGGAGAATTATGATGACAGTGGTTATGGAACATTGTGATGTCAGGGGTCATTGAGCATTTTGAGGAAAAGTGTTATGGAGCATTATGATGACAGAGTTTATGGAACATTGTGATGTCAGGGGTCACCGAACTTTGTGATGATATGTGCATGTAGCATTGCAAAGACAAATGTCATGGAACATTGTGATGACAGGTGTGAGGGAGTATTGTGATGAATAGTGCAGTAACATTGTGATATAATAGGTGAGAAAGCATTTTGTTGAGAAGTGCATGGAGAATTGTGATGACAAGTTTTATGGAGCATCGTGGTGACAAGATTGTGGAGCACTGTGATGAGAAGCGCAGGGTGCATTGTGATGACATGGGTCATGGAGCATTGATCTGACAAGCGCATGGAGCTTTGTGATGACAAGGGTCATGGAGCATTGTGCTGAGAAAGGCATAGAACATTGTGATGACAAGGGTCAAAGAGCATTGTGATGAAAAGTTATTGGACCATTGTGGTTAAATATGTCACAGAGACTGTTGATGACGAGGGCATGGACCATTGTGATGAAAAAGGTCATGAATCATTGTGATGAATGGAGGCATGGAGCATTGTGATGACAGGCGTCATGGAGCATTGTGATAACAAGGACATGGAGTATTGTGATGACAAGGGAATGGAGCATTGGTCTAATAAGTTTCATGGATTATTGTGATGACTGTTGTAATGGCGCATTGTGATGACAAGGTCATGCAGTATTGTGAAGACAGGTGTCAGGGAGCATTGTGATGACATATGTAATGGCCCATAGTGATGGCAATGGCATGGAGCATTGTGATGCCAAGTGTCATGGAGGATTCTGATGACAAAGGTAATGGAGCATTGTGATGACAATGGCTTGGAGCATTGTGATGACAAGGGTCAGGGAGAATTTTGCTGACAGGTGCAGGGAGAATTGTGATGAAAACGGTCATGAAGTATTCTGATGACAAGGTTGTGGAGTATTTTGTTGACAATGGCATGGAACATTGTGATGAAAAAGGCATGTGGCATTGTGATGACAAGTGTATTGAGAATTGTGATGACAAATGTCATGGAGCATTGTGATGAGGAGACCATGGATAATTGTGATGATGAGCGTCATTGGGTGTTGTGATGATAAGTGTCATGGAACATTGTGATCACAAGGGATTGGAGCATTGTGATGACAGAGTTCATGGAGCATATAGATTTCATTGTGATGACAATAACCTGAAGCATTATCATGATGGGCCTGATACATTGTGATGACAGTGTTCATGGAGCATTGAGATGAAAAGGGGCATGGAGCATTGTGATTACAGGGGTCTTGGAGCATTGTGATGTCAAGGGCATGGAGCATTTTGATGAGAAGGACATGGAACATTCTGATGGCATGTGTCATGGAGCTTTGTGATGAGAAGGGCATGGAGCATTGTGATTACAGGGGTCTTGGAGCATTGTGATGGCAAGTGTCATGGAGCCTTGTGATGACAAGGCCGTGGAATATTGTGATGGCAGGGGTCATGGAACATTGTTATGATAGGGATAATGGAGCATTGTGATGAGAAGGACATGGAGCATTGTGAATACAAGGTTTATGGAGCATTACCAAGACAAATTTGTGGACCGTTGTGATGAAAAGCGCGTAGCATATTGTGATCACAAGGGTCATAGAGCATTTTTCTGACAAAGGCATGGAGCACTGTGATGACAAGGGTCACGGATCATTGTGATGAAAAGTTCATGGAGCATTGTGGTTATAAAGGTCACAGAGCCTTGTGATAACGCGGTCATGGACCATTGTGATGACAAATGTTATGAAGCATTGTGATGACTGGAGTCATGGAGCATTGTGATGACAGTGGACATGGAGCATTATGATGACAAGGGCATAGCGCATTTTTGTGACAGGGGCATGGAATATTGGTCTGACAAGTTTCATAGATTATTGTGATGAGAGTGGGCATGGAGCATTGTGAAGATATTGGCCATGGAGTATTGTGATGTGTAGGTCGTAGAGCATTGGGCTGAATATGTTAATGGATTATTGTGATGACAGGGGTCATGGAGCATTGTGGTGACAAGGGAATGGAGAATGGTGATGACAACATCCTGGATCTTTCTGATGAGATGACCATGGAGACTTGTGATGAGAAGTCTCATGGATCATTCTGATGAAAAGGGGCATGGAGCATTGTGATTACAGGGGTCTTGGAGCATTTTGATGACTAGGGCATGGAGCATTGTGATGAGAAGGCCATGGGGCATTCTGATGACATGCTTAATGGAGTTTTGTGATGACAAGCACATGGAGCATTGTGATGACAGTGATCTTGGAGCATTGTGATGAAAAGGGCACGGATCATTGTGATGAAAAAGTCATGGAGCCTTGTCATGACAGGTTTCAAGGAGCATACTGACGACAAGTGTCAGGGAGCATTGTGATGACAAGTGTATTGAGCATTGTGATGACAAAGGTCATGGAGCACTGTGATGAGAATACCATGTATAATTGTGATGATGAGCGTCATGGGGATTTGTGATGATAAGTGTTATGGAACATTGTGATCACAAGGGTTTGGAGCATTATGATGACAGAGGTCATGGAGAATTTTGATTTAATTGTGATGACAATAGCCTGAAGCATTATGATGATGGGCATGGTGCATTGTGATGACAGGGATCATGGAGCATTGAGATGCAAAGTGGCATGGAGCATTGTGATTACAGGGGTCTTGGAGCATTGTGATGTCAAGGGTCAGGGAGCCTTGTGATGACAAGGCCGTGGAACATTGTGATGGCAGGGGTCAATGAGCATTTTTATGACAGAGGTAATGGAGCATTGTGATGAGAAGTGCATTGAGCATTGGCCCGAAAGTTTTCATGGATTATTGTGATGAGAGTGGGCATGGAGCACTGTGATGACAAGGGCACGGAACACTGTGATACGTGGGTCATGGAGGATTGTGATGAAAAGGGCATGGAAGATTTTGATGACAAGGGCATCGAGCATTTTGATGACAAGTGTCATGGAGCATTGTGATGACAAGGGCATGGAGCAATGGAATGAGAGCGATCAGGGAGCATTGTGATGCCAAGCGTCATGGAGCTTTGTGATGACAACAGTCATGGAGCATTTTGATGACAAGCGTGTGGTGCATTGTGAAGAGAAGGAAAGGGAGCATTTTGATGACAGGTTCATGCTGCAATTTGATGAAAAGTGTCATGTAACATTTTGATGACAGGGGTTACAGAACATTGTGATGCCATGGGTCATGGAGCTTTGGGATGAAATGTGTCATGGAGCATTGTGATGACAGTGGTTATGGAATATTGTGATGTCACGGGTCATGGAACATTGTGATTACAGGGTTGAGGGAGGATTGTGATGACTAGTGATGGAACATTGTGATATCTCAGGTGAGAGAGCATTTGGATGAGAAGTGCATGGACCATTGTGATTACAAGGTTTATGGAGCATATCGATGACAAGGTTGTGGATCATTGTGATGAAAAGCGCATGGCACATTGTGATGACAAGGGTCATGGAACATTGTTCTGACAAAGGCATGGAGCATTGTGTTGACAAGTGTCACGGAGCATTGTGATGAAAAGTTCATGGAGCATTGTGGTTACAAAAGTCACAGAGCCTTGTGATGACGTGGGCATAGACCGTTGTGATGACAAACATTATGAAGCATTGTGATGACTGGAGTCACGGAGCATTGTGATGTCAAATGTAATTTAGCATTGTGATGACAATGGCTTGGAGCATTGTGATGACAAGGTTCAGGGAGCATTGTGCTGACAAGTGCATGGATAATTGTGATGAAAAAGGTCATGGAACATTCTGATGACAATCTTGTGGAGTATATTGATGACAATGGCATGGAGCATTGTGATGAAAACGGCATGGGGCATTGTGATGAGAAAAGCATGGAGCCTTTTCGTGACAGGTTTCAAGGAGCATTCTGACGGCAAGTTTCAGGAAGCATTGTAATGACAAGTGTATTAGAATTTTGATGACAAAGGTTATGGAGTATTGTGATGAAAAGGCCGTGGAGTATTGTGATGAGAGGCATCATGGAGCGTTGTGATGACAAGTGTTATGGAACATTGTGATGACAAGGGTTTGGAGCATTGTGATGACAGAGGTCATGGATCATTTTGATTTCAAGGAGCATGGAGCATTGTGATGACAAGGGTATGAAGCAATGTGATCCCAAGGTTCATGGAGGATTGTGATTACAATGGTAAAGGAGTATTGTGATGACAAGAGCATAGAGCATTGTAATGACAAGGTCATGTAGCATTTGCTGACAAAGGCATGGAGCATTGTGATGACAGGTGTCATGGAGCACTGTGATGACAAGCGTCACGGAGCATTGTGAATACAGTGGTCATGGAGCATTGGGATGACAAGGGCATGGTTCAATGTGATGACAAGTGTCATGGAGCATTGGGCTGAAAATGTTCATGGAGTATTGTGATGACAGGGTCATGGAGCATTGTGATGACATGGGAATGGAGCATTTTGATGACAAGAATTCCGGATCATTGTGTTGTCAGCTGTCATGGAGTGTTGAGATGACAGTGGTCATGGTGAATTGTGATGATATTGGCCATGGAGAATTGTGATGAGTAGGTCGTGGAGCATTGTGATTACAGGTGTCTTGATGCATTGTGATGAAATGGGCATGTATCATTGTGAAGAAAAAGGCATTGAGCCTTGTCATGACAGTGTTCAAGAAGCATACTTACGACAAGTATCAGGTAGCATTGTGATGACAAGTGTATTGAGCATTTGATGACAAAGGTCATAGATCATTGTGATGAGAAGACCATGGATAATTGTGATGATGAGCGTCATGGGGATTTGTGATGATAAGTCTTATGGAACATTGTGATCACAAGGGTTTGGAGCATTATGATGACAGATGTCATGGAGAATTTAGATTTCATTTTGATGACAATAGCGTGAAACATTATGATGATGGGCATGGTGCATTGTGATGACTGGGTTCATGGAGCATTGAGATGAAAAGGGGAATGGAGCATTGTGATTACCGGGGTCTTGGAGCATTGTGATGACTAGGGCATGGAGCATGGTGATGAGAAGGCCATGGAAAATTCTGATGACATGCATCATGGAGCACTGTGATGACAAGGGCATGGAGCATTGTGATTACAGGGGTCTTGGGGAATTGTGATGACAAGGATCATGGAGCCTTGTGATGACATGCCGTTGAACAATGTGATGGCAGGTGTCATGGAGCATTGTTATGACAGAGGTAATGGAGCATTTTGATGAGAAGGGCATTGAGCTTTGGTTTAAAATATTTCATGGATTATTGTAATGAGAGTGGGCATGGACCATTGGGATGACAAGGGCACGGAACACTGTGATACATGGTTCATGGAGGATTGTAATGACCAGGACATGGAGCATTGCGATGAGAAGGGCATCGAGCATTGTGATGACAAGTGTCATGGAGCTTTGTGATGACAAGGGCAGGGAGCAATGTGATGAGAGTGTTCATGGAGCATTGTGATGACAATGGCATGGAGCATTGTGATGCCAAGGGTCATGGAGATTTGTGATGACAAATAACAGGGAGCATTTCGATGACTATGGTGTGGTGCATTGTGATGAGAAGGGCAAGGAGCATTTTGATTACAGGTTCATGCAGCAATTTGATTAAAATATAATGGAATATTTTGAGGGCAGGGGTTATAGAACATTGTGATGTCAGGGGTCATGGAGCTTTGGGATGAAAAGGGTCATGGAGCATTTTGATTACAGGGGTTATGGAACATTGTGATGTCAGGGATCATGGAACATTGTGATGATAAGGGTATGTAGCACTGTGATGACAGGGTTCATGGAACATTATGATTACAGGGGTGAGGGAGTATTGTGATGACTAGTGATGGAACATTGTGATATCTCTGGTGAGAGAGCATTTGGATGAGATGTGCATGGGGCATTGGGATTACAAGGTTTATGAAGCATAGCGATGACAAGGTTGTGGACCGATGTGATGAAAAGCACGTGGCACATTGTGATGACAAGGGTCATGGAGCATTGTTCTGAGAAAGGCATGGAGCATTGTGATGACAAGTGTCACGGAGCATTGTGATGAAAATTTCATGGAGCATTTTGGTTACAAAGGTCACAGAGCCTTGTGATGACACGGGCAAGGACCGTTTTGATGACAAACATTATGAAGCATTGTGATGACTGGAGTCATGGAGCACTGTGATGATAGGGGTCATGGAGCATTGTGATGAGAGGGGCATGGAGCATTGGTCTGACAAGTTTCATAGATTATTGTGATGACAGTGGACATGGTGCATTGTGATGACAAGGTTATGGATCATGGTGATGAGAAGGTCATGGAGTATTGTGAAGACAGGTGTCAGGGAGCATTGTGATGACATATGTCATGGTCCATTGCGATGATAATGGCATTGAGCATTGTGATGCCAAATGTAATGGAGGATTGGGATGACAAATAAAATGGAGCATTGTGATGACTAGGGCTTGGAGCACTATGATGACAAGGGCCATTGAGAATTTTCATGACAAGGTCATGAAGCATTGTGATGACAAGTTCCTGGAGCATTGTGATGAGAAATCCATGGAGCCTTGTGATGACAATCTCATAGAGCATACTGATCAAAAGTGGCATGGACCATTGTGATTACAGGGGTCTTGGAACATTGTGATGACAGGGGCATGGATCATTGTGAAGAGAAGACCAAGGAGCATTCTGAGGACATGCGTCATTGAGCTTTGTGATGACAAGCACATGGAGCATTGTGATTACAGGGGTCTTGTAGCATTGTGATGAAAAGGGCATGGAGTATTGTGATGAAAAATGCATGGAGCCTTGCCATGATAGTGTTTAAGGAGCATACAGACAACAAGTGTCATGGAGCATATTGATGACAAGTGTATTGAGCATTGTGATGACAAAGGTCATGGAGCATTGTGATGAGAAGGCCATGGAGCATTCTGATGACTTGTGTCATGGAGCTTAGTGATGACAAGGGCATGGAGCAATGTGATGCCAATGGTCATGGATATTTGTGATGACAAAGGTCATGGAACATTTTGATGACAAGGGCGTTGTGCATTGTAATGAGAAGTGCAGGGAGCATTGTGATGACATGGTCACGGAGAAATTTTATGAAAAGTGTCAAGGAACATTTTGATGACAGGGGTTCTGGAACATTGTGATGTCATGGGTCATCGAACATTGTGATGATAAGTGCATGTAGCATTGTGATGACAGGAGTCATGGAACATTGTGATGACAGAGGTGAGGGAGTATTGTGTCGAAAAGTGAAGTAACATTGTGATATCAGTGGTGAGAAAGCATTTTGATGAGAAGTGCATGGAGCATTGTGATGACAAGGTTTATGGAGCACTGTGATGACAAGATTGTGGAGCACTGTGATGACAAGCGCATGGTGCATTGTGAAGACATGTGTCATGGAGCATTGTGCTGACAAGCACATGGAGCATTGTGAGGACAAGGGTCATGGAGCATTGTGCTGAGAAAGGCATAGAGCATTGTGATGACAAGGGTCAAAGAGAATTGTGATGAAAAGTTCATGGAGCATTGTGGTTAAAAAGGTCATAGAGACTGTTGATGATGAGGGCATGGACCATTGTGATGACAAAGGTCATGAAGCATTGTGATGACTGGAGTCACGGAGCACTGTGATGACAGGGGTCATGGAGCACTGCGATGAAAAGGGGCATGGAGCATTGTGACGACAAGGGCATGTATCATTGGTCTCATAATTTTCATGGATTATTGCGATGACTGTTGGAATGGTGCATTGTGGTGACAAGGGCAGGGAGCATTGTGATAAAGAGGTCATGCTGTATTGTGAAGACTGGTGTCATGGAGCATTGTGATGACAGGGTTCATGCAGCATTGTGATGACTAGAGTATGGAGCATAGTGATGACAAGAGTCCCGGATCATTGTGTTGTCAGGTGTCATGGAGTGTTGTGATGACAGTTGTCATGGTGCATTGTGATGATATTGGTCATGGAGCATTGTGATGAGAAGGTTATGGGGCATTGTGCTGATAATATTCATGGAATATTGTGAAGACAATGGTCATGGAGCATTGTGATGACAAGGGAATGGAGCATGGTGATGACAAGGTCATGTAGCATCGTGATGAGAAGTCCTTGGAGGCTTGTGATGACAAGTTTCATGGAGCATTTTGATGAAAAGTGGCATGGATCATTGTGATTACAGTGGTCTTGGAGCATTGTGATGACAAGGGCATGGAGCATTGTCAGAGTCGGCCATGCAGCATTCTGATGACATGGGTCATGGAGCTTTGTGATGACAAGGGCTTGGAGCACTGTGATTACAGGTGTCTTGGAGCATTGTGATGAAAAGTGCACGGATCATTGTAATGAAAACGTCATAGAGACTTGTCATGACAGGGTTAATGGAGCATACTGAAGACAAGGGTCAGGGAGCATTGTGAGGACAAGTGTATTGAGCATTGTGATGACAAAGGTCATGGAGCATTGTGATGAGAAGACCATGGATAATTGTCATGATGAGCATCATGGTGTGTTGTGATGATAAGTGTTATGGAACATTGTGATCACAAGGGTTTGGAGCATTATGATGACAGAGATCCCGGAGAATATTGATTTCATTGTGATGACAATAGCCTGAAGCATTATGATGATGGGCATGGTGCATTGTGATGACAGGGATCATGGAGCATTGAGATGAAAAGGGGCATGGAACACTGTGTTTACAGTGGTCGTGGAGCATTGTGATGACAAGGGCATGGAGCATTGGTCTAATAAGTTTCATGGATTATTGCGATGAGAGTTGGAATGGCGCATTGTGATGACAAGGGCATGGAGCATTGTGATGACCAGGTCATGCAGTATTGTGAAGACAGGTGTCAGGGAGCATTGTGATGGAATATGTAATGGCCCAATGTGATGACGATGGCATGGAGCATTGTGATGCCAAGTGTCATTGAGGATTCTGATGACAAAGTTAATAGAGCATTGTGATGACAATGGCTTGGAGCATTGCGATGACAAGGGTCAAGGAGCATTGTGTTGACAAGTGCATGGAGAATTGTGATGACAAGGGTCATGGAGCATTCTGGTGACAAGCTTGTGGAATATTTTGATGACAATGGCATGGAGCATTGTGATGAAAACGGCATGGGGCATTGTGATGAAAAAGGCATGGAGCCTTGTGATGACAGGTCTCATGGAGCATACTGATGAAAAGGGGCATGGAGCATTCTGATTACAGGGGTCTAGGAACATTGTGATTGCAAGGGCATGGAGCACTGTGATGACAAGGGCATGGAGCATTGGTCTAATGTTTCATGGATTATTGTGATGACAGATGGAATGGCGCACTGTGATGACAGTGGTCATGGAGCATTTTGATGATACTGCTCATGGAGCATTGTGATAAGACCGTCATGGAGCATTGGGTTGAAAATATTCATAGAGTATTGTGATGACAGGTGTCAAGGAGCATTGTGATGACAAGGGAATGGAGCATGGTGATGACAAGGTCCTGGAGCATTGTGATGAGATGACGATGGAGACTTGTGATGACAACTCTCATGGAGCATTCTGACGAAAAGGGGCAAGGAGCTTTGTGATTACAGGGGTCTTGGAGCACTGTGATGACAAGGGCATGGAGCATTGTGAGGAGAAGGCCATGGAACATTCTGATGGCATGCGTCATGGAGCTTTGTGATGGCAAGGGCATGGAGAATTGTGATTACAGGGGTCTTGGAGCATTGTGATGACAAGGGTCATGTAGCCTTTTGATGACAAGGCCGTGGAACATTGTGATGGCAGCGGTCATGGAGCATAGTTATGACAGAAGTAATGGAGCATTGTAATCAGAATGGCACTGAGCATTGGTCTGAAATGTTTCATGGATTATTGTGATGAGAGTGGGCATGGAGCATTGTGATGACAAGGGCACAGTACACTGTGATACATGGGTCATGGTGGATTGTAATGACAAGGGCGTGGAGCATTGTGATGAGTAGGGTATCGAGCATTGTGATGACAAGTGTCATGGAGGTTTGTTATGACAAGGGCATGGAGCAATGTGATGAGAGGGTTCATGGAGCATTGTGATGACAATGACATGGAGCATTGTGATGCCAAGGGTCATGGAGCTTTGTGATGTCAAATGTCATGGAGCATTTTGTTGACAAGGGTGTGGTGCATTGTGATGAGAAGGGCAGGGGGCATTTTGATGACAGGGTCATGCAGCAATTTGATGAAAAGTGTAATGGAACATTTTGATGACAGGGGTTATAGAACATTGTGATGCCAGGGATCATGGAGCTTTGGGATGAAAAGGGTCATGGAGCATTTTGATGACAGGGGTTATGGAACATTGTGATGACTGGAGTCACGGAGCATTGTGATGACAGGGGTCATGGAGCATTGGGATGACAAGGGCATGGAGCATTGTGATGACAGGGGAATGGAGCATTGGTCTGACAAGTTTCATAGATTATTGTGATGACAGTGGACATGGTGCATTGTGATGACAAGGGCATGGAGCATTTTGATGACAAGAGTCCCGGATCATTGTGTTGTCAGGTTTTATGGGTGGTTGTGATGACAGTGGTCATGGAGCATTGTGATGATATTGGTCGTGGAGCATTGTGATGAGAAGGTCATGGTTCATTGGGCTGAAAATATTAATGGATTATTGTAATGACAGGGGTCATGGATCATTGTGATGACAAGGGAATAGAGCATGGTGATGACAATGTCCTGGAGCATTGTTATGAGATGACCATGGAGACTTGTGATGACAAGTCTCATGGAGCATTCTAATGAAAAGAGGCATGGAGCATTGTGATTACAGGGGCCTTGGAGCATTGTGATGACAAGGGCATGGAGCATTTTGAGGAGAAGTCCATGGAGAATTCTGATGACATGCGTCATGGAGCTTTGTGCTGACAAGGGCATGGAGCATTGTGATTATAGGGGTCTTGGAGCATTGTGATGAAAAGGCATGGATCATTGTGATGTAAAAGGCATGGAGCCTTGCCATCACAGGGTTCAAGGAGCATACTGACGACAGGTGTCAGGGAGTATTGTGATGACAAGTGTATTGAGCATTGTGATGACAATGATCATGGAGCATTGTGATGAGAACACCATGGATAACTGTGATGATGATTGTCATGGGGTGTTGTGATGATAAGTGTTATGGAACATTGTGATCACAAGGGTTTGGAGCATTATGATGACAGAGGTCATGGAGAATTTTGATTTCATTGTAGTGACAATAGCCTGAAGCATTATGATGATGGGTGTGGTGCTTTGTGATGACAGGGTTCATGGAGCATTGAGATGAAAAGGGGCATGGATCATAGTGATTACAGGGGTCTTGGAGCATTGTGATGACAAGGGTATGGAGCATTGTGATGAGAAGGCCATGGAACCTTCTGATACATGCGTCATGGAGCTTTGTTATTACAAGGGCATGGAGAATTTTGATTAAAAGTTTCTTGGAGCATTCTGATGACAAGGGTCATGGAGCCTTGTGATGACAAGGCCGTGGAACATTGTGATGGCAGTGGTCATGGTGCATTGTTATGACAGAGGTAATGGAGCATAGTGATGAGAAGGGCACTGAGCATTGGTTTGAAATATTTCATAGATTATTGTGAGGAGAGTGGGCTGGAGCATTGTGATGACAAGGGCATGGAACAATGTGATACATGGGTCATGGAGCATTGTAATGACAAGGGCATGGAGCAATGTGATGAGAGGGTACATGGAGCATTGTGATGACCATGCCATGGAGCATAGTGAGGAAAAGGCCATGGAGCATTCTGATGAAATGCGTCATGTAGCTTTTGATGACAAGTGCATGGAGCATTGTGATTACAGGTGTCTTGGAGCATTGTGATGAAAAGGGCATGGATCATTGTGATGAAAAAGGCATGGAGCCTTGTCATGACAGTGTTCAAGGAGCATACTGACGACAAGTGTCAGGGAGCATTGTGAAGACAAGTGTATTGAGCATTGTGATGAAAAAGATCAGGGAGCATTTGGATCAGAAGACCAAGGATAATTGTGATGATGATCGTCATGGGGTTTGGTGATGATAAATGTTATGGAACATTGTGATCACAAGGTTTTGTAGCATTATGATGACAGAGGTCATGGAGAGTTTTGATTTCATTGTAATGACAATAGCCTGAAGCATTATGATGATGGGCGTGGTGCATTGTGATGACAGGGTTCATGGAGCATTGAGATGAAAAGGGGCATGGAGCATTGTGATTACAGGGGTCTTGTAGCATTGTGATGACAAGCGCATAGAGTATTGTAATGACAAGATCATGTAGAATTTTGCAGACAAATGCATGGAGCACTGTGATGACAGGTGTCCTGGAGCACTGTGATGACGTGTCACGGAGCATTGTGAATACAGGGGTCATGGATCATTGTGATGACAAGGGTCATGGAGCATTGGGCGGAAAATGTTCATGGAGTATTGTGATGACAGGGGTCATGGAGCATTGTGATGACAGAGGTCATGGAGAATTTTGATTTCATTGTGCTGACAATAGCCGGAATCATTATGATGATGGGCATGATGCATTGTGATGACAAGGTTCATGGAGCATTGAGATGAAAAGGGGCATGGAGCATTTTGATTACAGGGGTCTTGGAGCATTGTGATGACAAGGGCATGGAGCATTGTGATTACAAGTTTTATGGAGCATTGCGATGACAAATTTGTTGACCTTTGGGATAAAAATCGCGTGGCACATTGTGATGTCAAGGGTCATGGAGCATTTTTCTGACAAAGGCATGGAGCACTGTGATGACAAGTGTCACAGAGCATTGTGATGAAAAGTTCATTAATCATTGTGGTTAAAAAAGTCACAAAGCCTTGTGATGACACGGGAATGGACCATTGTTATGACAAATGTTATGAAGCATTGTGATGACTGGATTCAAGGAGCATTGTGATGACAGGGTCATGGAGCATTGTGATGACAAGGGCATGGAGCATTGTGCTGAGAAAGGCGTAGATCACTGTGATGTCAAGGGTCAAAGAGCATTGTGATGAAAAGTTCATGGAGCATTGTGGTTAAAAAGGTCACAGAGACTGTTGATGATGAGGGAATGGACCATTGTGATGACAAAGGTCATGAATCATTGTGATGAGTGGAGTCACGGAGCATGGTGATGACAGGGGTCATGGAGCATTGTGATAACAAGGGCATGGAGCATTGTGATCACAAGGGGATGGAGCATTGGTCTAATATGTTTCATGGATTATTGTGATGACATTTGTTATGGCACATTGTGATGACAAGGGCATGGAGCATTGTGATGACCATGTCATGAATTATTGTGAAGAGAAGTGTCAGGGAGCATTGTGATGACATATGTAATGGCCCATTGTGATGAAAATGGCATGGAGCATTGTTATGCCAAGTGTCATGGAAGATTCTGATGACAAAGGTAATGGAGCATTGTGATGACAATGGCTTGGAGCATTGTGATGAGAAGGGTCAGGGAGCATTGTGCTGACAAGTGCATGGAGAATTGTGATGACAAGGGTCATTGAGCATTCTGATGACAAGCTTGTGGAGTATTTTGATGACAATGGCATGGAGCATTGTGATGAAAACGGCATGGGGCAATGTGATGAAAAAGGCATGTAGCCTTTTCGTGGCAGGGTTCAAGGAGCATTCTGACGACAAGTGTCAGGGAGCATTGTGATGACAAGTGTATTGAGAATTGTGATGACAAAGTTCATGGAGCATGGTGATGAGAAGGCCATGGATAATAGTGATGATGATCGTCATGGGGTGTTGTGATTATAAGTGTTATGGAACATTGTGATCACAAGGTTTTGGAGCATTATGATGGCAGAGGTCATGGAGAATTTTGATTTCATTGTGATGACAATAGCCAGAAGCATTATGATGATGGGCATGGTGCATTGTGATGACAGAGTTAATGGAGCATTGAGATGAAAAGGGGCATGGAGCACTGTGATTACAGGGGTCTTGGAGCATTGTGATGACAAGGCCATGGAGCATTTGGATGAGAAGGACATGGAACATTCTGATGACATGTGTCATGGTGCTTTGTGATGACAAGGCCGTGGAACATTGTGATGGCAGGGGTCAAGGAGCATTGTTATGACAGGGGTAATGGAGCATTGTGATTTGAAGGGCATGGAGCATTGTGATTACAAGTTTTATGGAGCATTGTGATGACAAATCTGTGGACCATTGGGATAAAAAGCGCTTGGCGCATTGTGATGACAAGGGTCAAGGAGAATTTTTCTGACAAAGGCATGGATCACAGTGATGACAAGGGTGACGGAGCATTGTGATGAAAAGTTCATGAAGCATTGAGGTTAAAAATGTCACAAAGCCTTGTGATGACACGGACATGGACCATTGTGATGACAAATGTTATGAAGCATTGTGATGACTGGAGTCACGGAGCATTGTGATGACAGGTTCATGGAGCATTGTGATGACAAGGGCAAGGAGCATTGTGCTGAGAAAGGCGTAGATCATTGTGATGACAAGGGTCAAAGAGCATTGTGATGAAAAGTTCATGGAGCATTGTGGTTAAAAAGGTCACAGAGACTGTTGATGATGAGGTAATCGACCATTGTGATAACAAAGGTCATGAAGCATTGTGATGACTGGAGTCACGGAGCATGTTGATGACAGGGGTCATTGAGCATTGTGATAACAAGGGCATGGAGCATTGTGATGACAAGTGCATCGAGCATTGGTCTAATATGTTTCATGGATTATTGCGATGACATTTGGAATGGAGCATTGTGATGACAAGGGCATGGAGCATTGTGATGACCAGCTCATGCAGTATTGTAAAGAGAAGTGTCAGGGAGAATTGTGATGACCTATGTAATGGACCATTGTGATGAAAATGGCATGGAGCATTGTGATGCCAAGTTTCATGAAAGATTCTGATGACAAAGGTAATGGAGCAATGTGATGACAATGGCTTGGAGCATTGTGATGACAAGGGTCAGGGAGCATTGAGCTGACAAGTGCATGGAGAATTGTGATGACAAGGGTCATGGGGCATTCTGATGACAAGCTTGTGGAGTATTTTGATGACAATGGCATGGAGCATTGTGATGAAAACGGCATTGGGCAATGTGATGAAAAAAGCATGCAGCCTTTTCGTGACAGGGTTCAAGGAGCATTCTGAAGACAAGTGTCAGGGAGCATTGTGATGACAAGTGTATTGAGAATTGTGATGACAAAAGTCATGGAGCATTGTGATGAGAAGTCCATGGATAATTGTGATGATGATCGTCATGGGGTGTTGTGATTATAAGTGTTATGGAACATTGTGATCACAAGGCTTTGGAGCATTACGATGACAGAGGTCATGGAGAATTTTGATTTCATTGTGATGACAATAGCCTGAAGCATTATGATGATGGGCATGGTGCATTGTGATGACAGAGTTCATGGAGCATTGAGATGAAAAGGTGCATGTAGCATTGTGATTACAGGGGTCTTGGAGCATTGTGGTGACAAACGCATAGAGCATTGTAATGACAAGGTCATGTAGAATTTTCCTGACAAAGGCATGGAGCATTGTGATGACAGGTGTCATGGAGAACTGTGACACAACTGTCATGGAGCATTTTGAATACAGCGGTCATGGATCATTAGGATGACAAGTGCATGGATCATTGTGATGACAAGGGTCATGGAGCATTGGGCTGAAAATATTCATGGAGTATTGTGATGACAGGGGTCATGGAGCATTTTGATTACAGGGGTCTTGGAGCACTGTGATGACAAGAGACCCGGATCATTGTGTTGTCACGTGTCATGGAGTGTTGTGATGACAGGGTTCATGGAGCATTGAGATGAATAGGGGCATGGAGCCCTGTGTTTACAGGGGTTTTGGAGCATTGTGATGAGAAGGGCAAGGAGCATTTTGATGAGACGGCCATGGAACATTCTCATGACATGTGTCATGGAGCTTTGTGATGACAACGGCATGGAGCATTGTGATTAAAGGGGTCTTGGAGCATTGTGATGACAAGTGTCATGGAGCCTTGTGATGACAAGGCCGTGGAACATTGTGATGGCACGGGTCATGGAGCATTGTTATGACAGGTGTAATGGAGCATTGTGATGAGAAGGGCATGCAGCATTGTGATTAAAATTTTTATGGAGCATTGTGATGACAAATTTTTGGACCGTTGGGATGAAAAGCGCGTGGCACATTGTGATGACAATGGTTATGGAGCATTTTAATGACAAAGGCATGGAGCATTGTGATGACAAGGGTCACAGAGCATTCTGATGAAATGTTCATGGAGCATTGTGGATACAAAGGTAACAGTGCCTTGGGATGACGTGGGCATGGACCATTGTAATGACAAATATTATGAAGCACTGTGATGACTGGAGTCACAGAGCATTGTGATGACAGGTGTCATGGAGCATTGTGATGACAAGGTCCTGGAGCATTGTAATGAGATGACCATGGAGACTTGTGATGACAAGTCTCATGGAGCATTCTGAAGAAAAGGGGCATGGAGCATTGTGATTACAGGGGTCTTGGAGCATTGTGATGACAAGGGCATGGAGCACTGTGAGGAGAAGGCCATGGATTATTCTGATGACATGTGTCATACAGCATTGTGCTGAAAAAGGCATAGAGAATTGTGATGACAGGGGATAAAGTGCATTGTGAAGAAAAGTTCATGGAGCATTGTGTTTAAAAAGGTCACAGAGACTCTTGATGATGAGGGCAAACGCCACTGTGATGACAAACGTCATGAAGCATTGTGATGACTGGAGTCACGGGGCATTGTGATGACAGGGGTCATGGAGCATTGTGATAATAAGGGCATGGAGCATTGTGATGACAAGGGCATGGAGCATTGTGATGACCATGTGATGCAGTATTGTGAAGACAGTTGTCAGGGAGCATTGTGCTGACATATATAATGGCCCATTGTGATGACAATGGCATTGATCATTGTGATGCCAAGTGTCATGGAGGATTCAGAAGACAAATGTAATGGAGCATTGTGATGACAATGGCTTGGAGCATTGTGATGACAAGGGTCAGGGAGCATTGTGCTGACAAGTGCATGGAGAATTGTGATGACAAGGGTCATGGAGCATTCTGCTGACAAGCTTGTGGAGTATTTTGATGACAATGGCATGGAGCATTGTGATGAAAACGGCATGGGGCATTGTGATGAAAATGGCATGGAGACTTTTCGTGACAGTGTTCAAGGAGCATTCTGACGACAAATGTCAGGGAGCATTGTGATGACAATGTATTGAGGATTGTGATGACAAAGGTCATGGAGCATTGTGATGAAAAGGGCATGGAGTATTGTGATGACAGGCATCATGGAGCGTTGTGATGACAAATGCTATGGAACATTGTGATCACAAGGGTTTGGAGCATTGCGATGACAGGGGTCATGGATCATTTTCATTTCAAGGAGCATGGAACATTGTGATGACAAGGGCATGAAGCAATGTGATCCCAAGGTTCATGGAGGATTGTGATGATAATGGTAATGGAGTATTGTGATGACAAGCGCATAGCGTATTGTAATGACAAGGTCATGTAGAATTCTGCTCACAAAGGCATGAAGCATTGTGATGCCAGGTGTCATGGAGCACTGTGATGACAAGCGTCCCGGAGCATTGTGAATACAGGGGTCATGGAGAATTGGGATGACAAGGGCATGAATCATTGTGATGCCAAGTGTCATGGATCATTGGGCTGAGAATGTTCATGGAGTATTTTGATGACAGGTGTCATGGAGCATTGTGATGACTACCGAATGGAGCATTGTAATGACAAGAGTCCCTGATCATTGTGTTGTCGGGTTTCATGGATTGTTGTGATGATAGTGGTCATGGAGCATTGTGATGATATTTGTCATGGAGCATTGTGATGAGAAGGTCATGGAGTATTTGGCTGAAAATGTTCATGGATTATTGTGATGACAGTGGTCATGGAACATTGTGATGACAAGGGAATGGATCATGGTGATGACAGTGGTCATGGAACATTTTGATTACAGGGTTGAGGGAGGATTGTGATGAGTAGTGAGGGAACATGGTTATATCTCAGGTGAGAGAGCATTTGGATGAGAAGAGCATGGAGCATTGTGATTACAAGGTTTATGGAGCATAGCGATTACAAGGTTGTGGATCATTGTGATGGAAAGGCCGTGGCACGTTTTGATGACAAGGGTCATTGAGCATTTTTCTGACAAAGGCATGGAGCATTGTGATGACAAGTGTCACGGAGCACTGTGTTGAAATGTTCATGGAGCATTGTGGTTACAAAGGTCACAGAGACTTGTGATGACGCAGGCATGGACCATTCTGATGACAAACGTTATGAAGCATTGTGATGACTGGAGTCACGGAGCATTGTGTTGACAGGGTTCATGGAGCATTGTGATGACAAGGGCATGGAGCATTGTGATGACAAAGTCATGGAGTATTGTGAAGACAGGTGTCAGGGAGCATTTTGATGACATATGACATGGTTCATTTCGATGACAATGGCATGGTGCGTTGTGATGCCAAATGTAATGGAGGATTGTGATGACAAATATGATGGAGCATTGTGATGACTAGTGCTTGGAGCATTATGATGACAAGGGCCTTTGAGAATTTTCATGAAAATGTCGTGAAGCATTGTGATGACAAGGTCCTTGAGCATTGTGATGAGAAAACCATGGAGCCTTGTGATGACAGGTCTCATGGAGCATACTGATGAAAAGGGGCATGGAGCATTCTGATTACAGGGGTCTTGGAACATTGTGATAGCAAGGGCATGGAGCATTGTGATGACAAGTGCATGGAGCATTGGTATAATAAGTTTCATGGATTATTGTGATGACAGTTGGAATGGCGCATTGTGATGACAGTCGTCATGGAGCATTGTGATGATACTGGTCATGGAGCATTATGATGAGAAGGTGATGGAGCATTGGGTTGAAAATATTCATGGAGTATTGTGATGCCAGGTGTCATCGAGCATTGTGATGACAAGGTCCTGGAGTATTGTGATGAGATGACGAGGGAGACTTGTGATGACAAGTCTCGTGGAGCATTCTGATGAAAAGGGGCATGGAGCATTGTGATTACAGGGGTCTTGGATCATTGTGATGACAAGGGCATGGAGCATTGTGAGGAGAAAACCATAGAACTTTCTGATGGCATGCGTCATGGAGATTTGTGATGACAAGGGCATGGAGCATTGTGATTACATGGGTCTTGGAGCATTGTGATGACAAGGGTCATGGAGCCTTTTGATGACAAGGCCCTGGACCATTGTGATGGCAGGGATCACAGAGCATTGTTATGACAGAGGTAATGGAGCATTGTGATGAGAAGGGCATTGAGCATTGGTCTGAAATATTTCATGGATTATTGTGATGAGAGTGGGCATGGAGCATTGTGATGACAAGGGCACGGTACACTGTGATACATGGGTCATGGAGGATTGTAATGACAAGAGCATGGAGCATTGTGATGAGAATGGCAACGAGCACTGTGATGACAATTGTCATGGAGCTTTGTGATGACAAAGGCATGGAGCAATGTGATGAGAGGGTTCATGGAGCATTGTGATGACAATGACATGGAGCATTGTGATGCCAAGCGTCATGGAGCTTTGTGATGACAAAGGTCATGGAGCATTTTGATGACAAGTGTGTGGTGCATTGTGATGAGAAGGGCAGGGAGCATTTTGATGACAGGGTCATGCAGCAATTTGATGAAAAGTCTAATGGAACATTTTGATGAGAGGGGTTATAGAACATTGTGATGCCAGGGATCATGGAGCTTTGGGATGAAAAGTGTCATGGAGCATTTTGCTGACAGGGGTTATGGAACATTGTGATGTCAGGGGTCAAGGAACATTGTGCTGATAAGGGGATGTAGCATTGTGATGACAGGTGTCATGGAACGTTGTGATAACAGGGTTGAGGGAGGATTGTGATGACTAGTGATGGAACATTGTGATATCTCATGTGAGAGAGCATTTGGATGAGAAGTGCATGGAGCATTGTGATTACAAGGTTTATGGAGCATAGCGATGACAAGGTTGTGGATCATTGTGATGAAAAGCGCATGGCACATTGTGATGACAAGGGTCATGGAGCATTGTTCTTACAAAGGCATGGAGTTTTGTGATGACAAGGGTCACGGGGCATTGTGATGAAATGTTCATGGAGCATTGTGGTTACAAACGTCACAGAGCCTTGTGATGATGCGGGCATGGACCGTTGTGATGACAAACGTTATGAAGCATAGTGATGACTGGAATCACGGAGCATTGTGATGACAGGGATCATGGAGCATTGTGATGACAAGGGCATGGAGCATTGTGATGACAGGGGCATGGAGCATGGGTCTGACATGTTTCATAGATTATTGTGATGACAGGGATCATGGAGCATTGTGAAGACAAGGGCATGGTGTATTGTGAAGACAGGTGTCAGGGAGCATTGTGATGACCTATGTTATGGTCCATTGCGATTACAATAGCATGGAGAATTGTGACGCTAATTGTAATGGAGGATGTGATGACAAATATAATGGAGCATTGTGATGACTAGGGCATGGAGCATTATGTTGACAAGGGCCATTGAGAATTTTCATGACAATGTCGTGAAGCATTGTGATGACAAGTCGTGGAGCATTGTGATGAGAAAACCATGGAGGCTTGTGATGACAAGTCTCAAGGAGCATACTGATGAAAAGGGGTCTGGAGCATTCTGATTACAGGGGACTTGGAACATTGTTATAACAAGGGCATGGAGCATTGTGATGACCAGGTCATGCAGTATTGTGAAGAGAGGTGTCAGGGAGCATTGTGATGACATAAGTAATGGCCCATTGTAATGACAATGGCATGGAGAATTGTGATGCCAAGTGTCATGGAGGATTCTGATGACAAAGGTAATGGAGCATTGTGATGACAAGGGCTTGGAGCATTGTGTTGACAGGTTTCAGGGTGCATTGTGCTGACAAGTGCATGGAGAATTGTGATGACAAGGGTCATGGAGCATTCTGATCACAAGCTGGTGGAGTATTTTGATGACAATTGCATGGAGCATTTTGATGAAAAAGGCATGGAGCCTTTTTGTGACAGGGTTCAAGGAGCATTCTGACGACAATGTCACGGAGCATTGTGATGACAAGTGTACTGAGAATTGTGATGACAAATTCATGGAGCATTGTTATAAAAAGGGCATGGAGTATGTGTGCTGACAGGCATCATGGAGCTTTGTGATGACAAGTGTTATAGAACATAGTGATCACAAGAGTTTGATGCATTGTGATGAGAGAGGTCATGGATCATTTTGATTTCAAGGAGCAGGGAGCATTTTGATGAAAAGGGCATGAAGCAATGTGATCCCAAGTTTCATGGAGGATCGTGATGACAATGGTAAAGGAGTAATGTGATGACAAGCGCATAGAGCACTGTGATGACAAGGGCATGGAGCATTGTGATGACAGGGGCATGGAGCATAGGTCTGACATGTTTCATAGATTATTGTGATGACAGTGGACATGGTGCATTGTGATGACAAGGGCATAGAGCATTGTGAAGACAAGGGCATGGAGTATTGTGAAGACAGGTGTCAGGGAGCATTGTGATGACCTATGTCATTGTCCATTGTGATGACAATAGCATGGAGCATTGTGATGCCAATTGTAATGGAGGATGTGATGACAAATATAATGGAGCATTGTGATGACTAGGGCATGGAGCATTATGTTGACAAGGGCCATTGAGAATTTTCATGACAGTGTCGTGAAGTATTGTGATGACAACACCTGGAGCATTGTGATGAGAAAACCATGGAGTCTTGTGATGACAAGTCTCAAGGAGCATACTGATGAAAAGGGGTCTGGAGCATTCTGATTACAGGGGACTTGGAACATTGTGATAACAAGGGCATGGAGCATTGTGATGACCAGGTCATGCAGTATTGTGAATAGAGGTGTCAGGGAGCATTGTTATGACATAAGTAATGGCCCATTGTAATGACAATGGCATGGAGAATTGTGATGCCGAGTGTCATGGAGGATTCTGATGACAAAGGTAATGGAGCATTGTGATGACAAGGGCTTGGAGCATTGTAATGACAGGTTTCAGGGAGCATTGTGCTGACAAGTGCATGGAGAATGGTGATGACAAGGGTCATGGAGCATTCTGATCACAAGCTTGTGGAGTATTTTGATGACAATTGCATGGAGCATTTTGATGAAAAAGGCATGGGGCCTTTTTGTGACAGGGTTCAAGGAGCATTCTGACGACAATGTCACGGAGCATTGTGATGACAAGTGTATTGAGAATTGTGATGACAAATTCACGGAGCATTGTTATAAAAAGGGCATGGAGTATGTGTGATGCCAGGCATCATGGAGCTTTGTGATGACAAGTGTTATAGAACATAGTGATCACAAGATTTTGGAGCATTGTGATGAGAGAAGTCATGGATCATTTTGATTTCAAGGAGCAGGGAGCATTGTGATGACAAGCGCATAGAGCATTGTAATGAAAAGGTCATGTATCATTTTGCTGACAAAGGCATGGAGCATTGTGATAACATGTGTCATGGAGCACAGTGATGACAAGCGTCACGGACCATTGTGAATAGAGGGTTCATGGAGCATTGGGATGACAAGGGCATGTATCATTGTGATGACAAGGGTCATGGAGCATTGGGTTGAAAAATTTCATGGAGTATTGTGATGAGAGTGGTCATGGAGCATTGTGATTACAGGGGTCTTGGAGCATTGTGATGACAAGAGTTCCGGATCATTGTGTTGTCACGTGTCATGGAGTGTTGTGATGACAGTGGTCATGGAGCATTGTGATGATATTGATCATGGAGCATTGTGATGAGAAGATCATGGAGCATTGGGCTGAAAATGTTCATGGATTATTGGTATGACATGGGTCATGGAGCATTGTGATGACTAGGGAATGGAGCATGGTGATGACAAGGTCCTGGAGCATTGTGATGAGATGACCATGGAGACTTGTGATGAGAAATCTCATGGAGCATTCTGATGAAAAGGGGCATGGAGCACTGTGATTACAGGGGTCTTGGAGCATTGTGATGACAAGGCCGTGGAACATTGTGATGGCAGGGGTCATGGAGCATTGTTACGACAGAAGTAATGGACCATTGTGATTTGAATGGCATTGACCATTAGTCTGAAATATTTCATGGATTATTGTGATGAGAGTGGGCATGGAGAATTGTGATTACAAGGGCACGGTACACTGTGATACTTGGGTCATGGAGCATTGTAATGACAAGGGCATGGAGCACTGTGATGACAAGTGTGATGGAGCTTTGTGATGACAAGGGCATGGGGCAATGTGATGAGAGGGTTCATGGAGCATTGTGATGACAATGATATGGAGCATTGTGATGCCAATTGTCATGGAGCTTTGTGATGACAAATGTCATGGAGCATTTTGATGTCAAGGGTGTGGTGCATTTTGATGAGAAGGGCAGGGAGCATTTTGATGACAGGGTCATGGAGTAATTTAATGAAAAGTGTAATGGAAAATTTTGATGACAGGGTTATAGAACATTGTGATGCCAGGGGTCATGGAGCTTTGGGATGAAAAGGGTCATCGAGCATTTTGATGACAGTGGTTATGGAACATTGTGATGTCAGGAGTCATGGAACATTGTGTTGATAAGGGGATTTATCATTGTGATGACAGGGGTCATGGAACACTGTGATTACAGGGGTGAGGGAGGATTGTGATATCTAGTGAGAGATCTTTGTGATATCCCAGGTGCGAGAGCATTTGGATGAGAAGTGTCTGGAGCATTGTTATTACAAGGTTAATGGAGCATAGCGATGACAAGGTTGTGGATCATTGTGATGAAAACCGCGTGGAACACTGTGATGACAAGTGTTATGGAGCATTGTTCTGACAAAGGCATGGATCATTGTGATGACAAGGGTCACGGAGCATTGTGATGAAAAGTTCATGGAGCATTGTGGTTACAAAGGACACAGAGCCTTGTGATGACACGGGCATGGACCGTTGTGATGACAAACTTTATGAAGCATTGTGATGACTGGAGTCACGGAGCATTAAGATGACAGGGGTCATGGAGCTTTGTGATGACAGGGACATGGAGCGTTGTGGTGACACTTTTCAGAGATTATTGTGATGACAGTGGACATGGCGCATTGTGATGACCAGGGCATGGAGCATTGTGATGAGAAGGTCATGGAGTATTTTGAAGAGAGTTGTCAGAGAGCATTGTGATGACATATGTAATGGCCCATTGTGATGACAATGGCATGGAGCATTGTGATGCCAAGTGTCATGGAGCATTGTGATGACAAAGGTAATGGAGCATTCTGATTACAGGGGTCTTGGAACCTTGTGATAACAAGGGCATGGAGTATTGTGATGACAAGGGCATGGAGTACTGTGATGACAGGCATCATGGAGCGTTGTGATGACAAGTGTTATGGAACATTGTGATCACAAGGTTTTGGAGCATTGTGATGACAGAGGTCATGGATCATTTTGATTTCAAGGAGCATGGAACATTGTGATGACTAGGGCATGAAGCAATGCGATCCCAATGTTCTTGGAGGATTGTGATGACAATGGTAATGGAGTATTGTGATGACAAGCGCATAGAGCATTGTAATGACAAGGTCATGTAGCATTTTGCTGACAAAGGCATGGAGCTTTGTGATGACTGGTGTCATGGAGCACTGTGATGAAAAGCATCATGGAGCATTGTGAATAAAGGGGTCATGGAGCATAGGGATGACAAGGGCATGGATCATTGTGATGACAAGTGTCATGGATCATAGGGCTGAAAATGTTCATGGAGTACTGTGATGACAGGGGTCAAGGAGCATTGTGATTACAGGGGTCTTGGAGCACTGTGATGACAAGAGTCCCAGATCACTGTGTTGTCACGTGTAATGGAGTGTTGTGATGACAGTGGTCATGGAGCATTTTCATGATATTTGCCATGGAGCATTGTGATTAGATGGTCATGGAGCATTTGGCTGAAAATGTTCATGGAGTATTGTGATGCCAGATGTCAAGGAGCATTGTGATGACAAGGGAATGGAGCATGTTGATTACAAGTTACTGGAGCATTGTGATGTGATGACCATGGAGACTTGTGATGAAAAGTCTCATAGAGCATTCTGATGAAAAGAGGCATGGAGCATTGTGATTACAGGGGTCTTGGAGCTTTGTCATGACAAGGGCATGGAGCACTCTGAGGAGAATTCCATGGAACATTCTGATGACATGCGTCATGGAGCTTTGTGATGACAAGGGCATGGAGCATTGTGATTACAGGGGTCTTGGAGCATTGTGATGACAAGGGTCATGCAGCCTTGTGATGACAAGGCCGTGGAGCATTGTGATGGCAGGGGTCATGGAGCATTGTTATGACAGAGGTAATGGAGCATTGTGATGAGAAGGGCATTGAACATTGGTCTGAAATGTTTCATGGATTATTGTGATGAGAGTGGGCATGGAGCATTGTGATGAGAAGGGCACGGTACACTGTGATACATGGGTCATGGGGGAGTGTAATGACAAGGGCATGGAGCATTGTGATGAGAAGGGCATCGAGGATTGTGATGACAAGTGTCATGGATCTTTGTGATGACAAAGGCATGGAGCAATGTGATGAGAGGTTTCATGGAGCATTGTGATGACAATATCATGGAGCATTGTGATGCCAAGGGTCATGAAGCTTTGTGATGACAAAGGTCATGGAGCATTTTGATGACAAGGGTGTGGTGCATTGTGTTGAGAAGGGCAGAGAGCATTTTGATGACATGGTCATGCAGCAATTTGATGAAAATTGTAATGGACCATTTTGATGACAGGGGTTATAGAACATTGTGATGCCAGGGGTCATGGATCTTTGCGATGAAAAGGGTGATGGAGCATTTTGATGACAGGTGTTATGGAACATTGTGATGTCAGGGGTCATGGAACATTTTGCTGATAAGGGGATGTAGCATTGTGATGACAGGGGTCATGGAACGTTGTGATAACAGGGGTGAGGGAGGATTGTGATGACAAGTGATGGAACATTGTGATATCTCATGTGAGAGAGCACTTGGATGAGAAGTGCATGGAGCATTGTGATTACAAGGTTTATGGAGCATAGCGATGACAAGGTTGTGGATCATTGTGATGAAAAGGACAATTCACGTTGTGATGACAAGGGTCATGGAGCATTGTTCTGACAAAGACATGAAGCATTGTGATGACAAGGGTCACGGAACATTGTGATGAAATGTTCATGGAGCATTGTGGTTACAAATGTCACAGAGCCTTGTGTTGACGCAGGCATGGACCATTCTGATGACAAACGTTATGAAACATTGTGATGACTGGAGTCACAGAGCATTGTGATGACAGGGGTCATGGGGCATTGTGATTAAAAGCGCATGGAACATTGCTCTAATAATTTTCAGAGATTATTGTGATGACAGTGGGAATGGCGCATTGTGATGACAAGGGCATGGAGCATTGTGATGACCAGGTCATGCAGTATTCTGAAGAGAGGTGTCAGGGAGCATTGTGATGACATATGTAATGGCCCATTGTGATGACAATGGCATGGAGCACTGTGATGCCAAGTGTCATGGAGGATTCTGATGAATAAGGTAATGGAGCATTATGATGACAATGGCTTGGAGCATTGTGATGACAAGGGTCAGGGAGCATTGTGCTGACAAGTGCATGGAGAATTGTGATGACAAGGGTCATGGAGCATTCTGATGACAAGCTTGTGGAGTATTTTGATGACAATGGCATGGAGCATTGTGATGAAAATTGCATGGGGCTTTGTGATGAAAAAGACATGGAGTGTTTTCGTGACAGGGTTCAAGGAGCATTCTGATGACAAGTGTCAGGGAGCATTGTGATGACAAGTGTATTGAGAATTGTGATGACAAAGGTCATGGAGCATTGTGATGAAAAGGGCATGGAGTATTGTGATGACAGGCATCACGGAGCATTGTGATGACAAGTGTTATGGAACATTGTGATCACAAGGGTTTGAAGCATTGTGATGACAGAGGTCATGGATCATTTTAATTTCAAGGAGCATGGAGAATTGTGATGACAAGGGAATGAAGAAAAGTGATCCCAAGATTCATGGAGGATTGTGATGACAATGGTAATGGATTATTGTGATGACAAGCGCATAGAGCATTGTAATGACAAGGTCATGTAGCATTTTGCTGACAAAGACATGGAGCATTGTGATAACAGGTGTCATGGAGCACTGTTATGACAAGCGTCAAAGAGCATTGTGAATACAGGGGTCATGGAGCATAGGGATGACAAGGGCATGGATCATTGTGATGACAGGGGTCATGGAGAATTGGGCTGAAAATGTTCATGGAGTATTGTGATGACAGGGGTCATGGAGCATTGTGATTACAGGGGTCTTGGAGAATTGTGATGACAAGAGTCCCGGATCATTGTGTTGTCAGGTGTCATGGAGTGTAGTGATGACAGGGGTCATGGAGCATTGTGATGATATTGGTCATGGAGCATTGTGATGAGAATGTCATGGAGCATTGAGCTGAAAATATTCATGGAGTATTGTGATGACAGGGGACATGGAGGATTGTGATGACAAGGGAATGGAGCATGGTGATGGCAATGTCCTGGAGCATTGTGATGAGAAGACCATGGAGACTTGTGATGACATGTCTCATGGATCATTCTGATTAAAAGGTGCATGGAGCATTGTGATTACAGGGATCTTCAGCATTGTGATGACAAGGGCATTGAGCACTGTGAGGAGAAGGCCATGAAACATTCTGATGACATGCGTCATGGAGCTCTGTGATGACAAGGGCATGTAGAATAGTGATTAGAGGTATCTTGGAGCCTTGTGATGACAAGGGTCATGGAGCCTTGTGATGGCAAGGCCGTGGAACATTGTGAAGGCAGGGGTCATGGAGCATTGTTATGACAGAGGTAATGGAGCATTGTGATGAGAAGGGCATTGATCATTGGTCTGAAATGTTTCATGGATTATTGTGATGAGAGTGGGCATGGAGCATTGTGATGACAAGGGCAATGTACACGGTGATACATGGGTCATGTGGGATTGTAATGACAAGGTCATGGAGCATTGTGATGAGAAGGGCATCGAGCATTGTGATGACAAGTGTCATGGAGCTTTGTGATGACAAGGGCATGGAGCAATGTGATGAGAGGGTTCATGGAGCATTGTGATGACAATGACATGGAGCATTGTGATGCCAAGGGTCATGGAGCTTTGTGATGACAAAGGTCATGGACCATTTTGATGACAAGGGTGTGGTGCATTGTGATGAGAAGGGCAGGGAGCATTTTGATGACAGGTTCATGCAGTAATTTGATGAAAAGTGTAATGGAACATTTTGATGACATGGGTTATAGAACATTGTGATGCCAGGGGTCATGGAGCTTTAGGATGAAAAGGGTCATGGAGCATTTTGATGACAGGTGTTATGGAAGTTTGTGATGTCATGGGTCATCGAACTTTGTGAAGATAAGTGCACGTAGCATTGTGATAACAGGTGTCATGGATCATTGTGATGACAGGGGTGAGGGAGTATTGTGACAAATAGTGATGTAGCATTGTGATATCAGTGGTGAGAGAGCATTTGGATGAGAAGTGCATGGAGCATTTTGATGACAAATTTTATGGAGCATTGTGATGACAAGATTGTGGAGCACTGTGATGATAAGCGCATGGTGCATTGTGATGACATGTGTCATGGAGCATCGTGCTGACAAGCGCATGGAGCATTGTGATGAAAAGGGTCATGGAGCATTGTGCTGAGAAAGGCATGGAGAATTGTGATGACAAGGATCAAAGAGCATTGTGATGAAAAGTTCATGGAGCATTGTGATGACAAGGGTCATGGAGCATTCTGGTGACAAACTTGTGGAGTATTTTGATGACAATGGCATGGAGCATTGTGATGAAAACGGCATGGGGCTTTGCGATGAAAAAGGCATGGAGCCTTTTCGTGACAGGTTTCAAGGAGCATACTGATCACAAGTTTCAGGGAGCATTGTGATGACAAGTGTATTGAGAATTGTTATGACAAAAGTCATGGAGCATTTTGATGAAAATGGCATGGAGTATTGTGATGACAGACATCATGGAGCGTTGTGATGACAAGTGTTATGGAACATTGTGATCACAAGAGTTTGGAGCATTGTGATGTCAGTGGTCATGGAGCATTGTGATTATATTCGCCATGGAGCATTGTGATGAGTAGATCGTGGAGCACTGGGCTGAAAATATTCATGGATTATTGTGATGACAGAGGTCATGGTGCATTGTGATGACAAGGGAATGGAGCATGGTGATGACAATTTCCTGGAGCATAGTGATGAGAAGACCATGGAGACTTGTGATGAAAAGTCTCATGGAGCATTCTGATGAAAAGGGGCATGGAGCATTGTGATTACATGGGTCTTGGAGCATTGTGATGACTAGGGCATGGAGCATTGTGATGAGATGGTCATGGAGCATTCTGATGATATGCGTCATGGAGTTTTGTGATTATAAGGGCATGGAGCATTGTGATTTCAGGGATCTTGGAGCATTGTGATGAATAGGGCATGGATCATTGGGATGAAAAAGGCATGGATCCTTGTCATGACAGGGTTCAAGGAGCATACTGACGACAAGTGTCAGAGAGCTTTGTGATGATAAGTGTATTGAGCATTGTGATGACAAATATCATGGAGCATTGTGATGAGAAGACCATGAATAATTGTGATGATGAACGTCATGGGGTGGTGTGATGATAAGTGTTATGGAACATTGTGATCACAAGTGTTTGGAGCATTATGATGACAGAGGTCATGGAGAATATTGATTTCATTGTGATGACAATAGCCTGAAGCATTATGATGACGGGCATGGTGCATTGTGATGACCGGGTTCATGGAGCGTTGACATGAAAAGGGATATGGAGCATTGTGTTTACAGGGGTCTTGGAGCATTGTGATGACAAGGGCATGGAACATTGTGATGAGGAGGCCATGGAACATTCTGATGACATGCGTCATGGAGCTTTGTGATGACAAGGGCATGGAGCATTGTGATTACAGGGGTCTTCAGCATTGTGATGACAAGTGTCATAGAACCTTGTGATGACTATGCCAGGGAACATTTTGATGACAGGTGTCATGCTGCATTGTTATGACAGGTGTAATGGAGCATGGTGATGAGAACGGCATGGAACATTGTTCTGAAATGTTTCATGGATTATTGTGATGAGAGTTTGCATGGAGCATTGTGATGACAAGGGTACGGAACACTATGTTACATGGGTCATGCAGGATTGTAATGACAAGAGCATGCACCATTGAGATGAGAAGGGCATCGAGCATTGTGATGACAAGTGTCATGGAGCTTTGTGATGACAAGGGCATTGAGCAATGTGATGAGAGGGTTCATGGATCATTGTGATGACAATGACATGGAGCATTGAGATGCCAAGGGTCATGGAGATTTGTGATGACAAGTCATGGAGCATTTTGATGAAAATGGCATGGTGCATTGTGATGAGAAGGGCAGGGAGCATTTTGATGACCGGGTCATGCAGCAATTTGATGAATAGTGTAATGGAACATTTTGATTGCTGGGGTTATAGAACATTGTGATGTCAGGCGTCTTGGAGCTTTGGGATGAAAAGGGTCATGGAGCATTTTGATGACATGGGTCATGGAACATTGTGATGAAAAGGGGATGTAGCAGTGTGATGACAGGTCCATGGAACATTGTGATTACAGGGGTGAGGGAGAATTGTGATGACTAGTGATAGAACATTGTGATATCTCTGGTGAGAGAGCACTTTGATGAGAAGTGCATGGACCATTGTGATTACAAGGTTTATGGAGCATTGCAGTGACAAGGTTGTGGACCATTGTGATGAATTGCGCGTGGCACATTTGGAAGACAATGGTCATGGAGCATTGTTCTGACAAAGACATGGAGCATTGTGATGACAAGGGTCACAGAGAATTGTGATGAAAAGTTCATGGAGCATTGTGGTTTCAAAGGTCACAGAGCCTTGTAATCACGCGGGCATGGACCATTGTGATGACAAACGTCATGAAGCTTTGAGATGACTGGAGTCACGGAGCATTGTGATGACAAGGGTCATGGAGCATTGTGATGACATGTGTCATGGAGCATTGTGCTGACAAGCGCATGGAACATTGTGATGACAAGGGTCATGGAGAATTGTGCTGAGAAAGGCATAGAGCATTGTGATGACAAGGGTCAAAGAGCATTGTGATGAAAAGTTCATGGAGCATTGTGGTTAAAAAGGTCACAGAGACTGTTGATGGCGAGGGCATAAACCATTGTGATGAAAAAGGTCATGAAGCATTGTGATGACTGGAGTCACAGAGTGTTGTGATGACAGGGGTCATTGAGCATTGTGATAACAAGGGCAAGGAACATTGTGATGACAAGGGCATGGAACATTGGTCTAAAGTTTCATGGATTACTGCGATGACAGTTGGAATGGCGCACTGTGATGACAAGGGCATGGATCATTGTGATGACCAGGTCATGCAGTATTGTGAAGAGAGGTGTCAGGGAGCATTGTGATGACATATGTAATGGCCCATTGTGATGACAATGGCATGGAGCATTGTGATGCCTATTGTCATGGAGGATTCTGATGAGAAAGGTAATGGAGCATTGTGATGACAATGGCTTGGAGCATTGTGATGACAAGGGTCAGGGAGCATTGTGCTGACAAGTGCATGGAGAATTGTGATGACAATGGCATGGAGCATTCTGATGACAAGCTTGTGGACTATTTTGATGACAATGGAATGGTGCATTGTGATGCAAACGGCATGGGGAATTGTGATGAAAGGGGCATGGAGCCTTTTCGTGACAGGATTCAAGGAGCATTCTGATGACAAGTGTCAGGGAGAATTTTGATGACAAGTGTATTGAGAATTGTGATGACAAATGTCATGGAGCATTGCGATGAAAAGGGCATGGAGTATTGTGATGACAGGCATCATGGAGCGTTGTGATGACAAGTGTTATGGAACACTGTGATCACAATTGTTTGGAGCATTGTGATGACAGAGGTCATGGATCATTTTGAATTCAAGGAGCACGGAGCATTATGATGACAAGGGCATGAAACAACCTGATCCCAAGGTTCATGGAGGATTGTGATGACAATGGAAATGGAGTATTGTGATGACAAGCGCAGAGAGCATTGTAATGACAAGGTCATGTAGCATTTTGCTGAGAAAGGCTTGGAGCATTGTGATGACATGTGTCATGGAGCACTGTGATGACAAGCGTCAAGGAGCATTGTGAATACAGGGGTCATGGAGCATTGGGATGACAAGGGCATGGATCATTGTGATGACAAGTGTCTTGGAGCACTGGGCTGAAAATGTTCATGGAGTTTTTTGATGACAGGGGTCATGGAACATTGTGATGACTAGGGAATGGAGCATTGTGATGACAAGAGTCCCGAATCATTGTGTTCTCAGGTGACATGGAGTGTTGTGATGACAGTGGTCATGGAGCATTGTGATGATATAGGCCATGGAGCATTGTGATGAGTAGGTCGTGGTGCATTGGGCTGAAAATTTTCATGGATTATTGTGATGACAGGGGTCATGGAGCATTGTGATTACAAGGGAATGGAGCATGGTGATGACAAGGTCCTGGAACATTGTGATGAGAAGACCATGGAGACTTGTGTTGACAGGTCTCATAGAGCATTCTGATGAAAAGGGGCATGGAGCATTGTGATTACTGGGGTCTTGGAGCACTGTGATGACTAGGGCATGGAGCATTGTGATGAGAAGGCCATGGAGCATTCGGATGACATGCGTCATGGAGATTTTTGAGGACAACCATGGAGCATTGTGATTACAGGGGTCTTCGAACATTGTGAGGACAAGGGCATGGAGCATTGTGAGGAGAAGACCAAGGAGCATTCTGATGGCATGCGTCATTGAGCTTTGTGATGACAAGGGCATGGAGCATTGAGATTACATGGGTCTTGGAGCATTGTGATGAAAAGGATATGGATCACTGTGATGAAAAAGGCATGGAGCCTTGTCATGACAGGATTCAAGGAGGATACAGACAACAAGTGTCAGGGAGCATTTTGATGACAAGTGTATTGAGCATTGTGATAACAAAGGTCATGGAGCATTGTGATGAGAAGACCATGGATAATTGTGATGACGAGAGTCATGGGACATTGTGATGAAAAGTGATATTGTATATTGTGATCACAAGTGTTTGGAGCATTGTTATGACAGAGGTCATGGAGCATTTTGATTTCATTGTGATGACAACAGCATGAAGCATTAAGATGATGGGCATGGTGCATTGTGATGACAGGGTTCATGGATCATTGAGATGAAAAGAGGCATAGAGGACTGTTATTACAGGGTTATTGGAGCATTGTGATGAGAAGGGTCATGGAGCTTTGTGATGAGAGGACCATGGAACATCGTGATGGCAGGGGTCATGGAGCATTGTTATCATAGGGGTAATTGAGCCTTGTAATGGCAAGGGCATGCAGCATTGTGATGAGAAGGCCATGGAGCATTCTGATGACATGTGTCATGGAGCTTTGTGAAGACATGGGCATGGAGCAATGTGATGAGAGCGTTCATGGAACATTGTGATGACAATGAAATGGAGCATTGTGATGCTAAGGGTCATGGATCTTTGTGATGACAATGGTCATGGAGCATTTTGATGGCAAGGGCGTTGTGCAATGTGATGAGAAGGGCAGGGAGCATTGTGATGACAAATTTTAAGGAGCATTGTGATGACAAGATTGTGGAGCACTGTGATGACAAGCACATGGTGCATTGTGATGACATGTGTCATTGAGCATTGTGCTGACAAGTGCATTAAGCATTGTGATGACAAGTCTCATGGAACATTCTGATGAAAAGGGTCATGGAGCATTGTGATTACAGGGGTCTTGGAGCCTTGTGATGAGAAGGGCATGGAGCATTGTGATGAGATGACCATGAAGCATGCTGATGACATGTGTCATGGAGCTTTTTAATGACAAGGGCATGTAGCATTGTGATTACAGGGATCTTGGAGCATTGTGATGAATAGGGCATGGATCACTGTGATGAAAAAGGCATGGAACCTTGTCATGAGAGGGTTCAAGGAGCATGCTGACGAGAAGTGTCAGGGAGCATTGTGATGACAATTGTATTGAGCATTGTGATGACAACGATCATGGAGCATTGTGATGAGAAGACCATGGATAATTGTGATGATGCGTGTCATGGGGTGTTGAGATGATAAGTGTTATTGAACAGTGTGATCACAAGGGTTTGGAGCATTATGATGACAGAGGTCATGGAGAATATTGATTTCATTGTGATGACAATAGCCTGAAGCATTATGATGATGGGCATGGTGTATTGTGATGACAGGGTTCATGGAGCATTGAGATGAAAAGTGTCATGGATCACTGTGATTACAAGGGTCTTGGAGCATTGTGATGACATGGGAATGGAACATTGTGATGAGAAGGCCATGGAACTTTCTGATGACATGCGTGATGGAGCTTTGTGATGACAAGGGCATGCAGCATTTTGATTTCAGGGGTCTTGAGCATTGTGATGACAAGTGTCATGGAACCTTGTGATGACTAGGTAGTGGAACATTGTGATGGCAAGAGTCATGGTGCATTGTTATGACAGGGGTAATGGAGCATTTTGATGAGAAGGGTATGGAACATTGGTCTGAAATGTTTCATGGATTATTGTGATGAGAGTGGGCATGGAGCATTGTGATGACAAGGGCACGGAACACTGTGATACATGGGTCATGCAGGATTGTAATGAAAAAGGCATGGAGCATTGTCATGAGAAGGGCATCGAGCATTGTGATGACAAGTGTCATGGAGCTTTGTGATGACAAGGACATGGAGCAATGTGATGAGAGGGTTCAGGGAGCATTGTGATGACAGTGACATGGAGCATTGTGATGCCATGGGACGTGGAGCTTTGTGATGACAAGTCATGGAGCATTTTGATGACAAGGGCATGGTGCATTGTGATGAGAAGGGCAGGGAGCATTTTGATGAACGGGTCATGCAGCAATTTGATAAGAATTGTAATGGAATATTGTGATGGCAGTGTTTATAGAACATTGTGATGTCAGGGGTCTTGGATCTTTGGGATGAAAAGGGTCATGGAGCATTTTGCTGACAGGGGTTATGGAACATTGTGATGTCAGGGGTCATGGAACATTGTGCAGATAAGTGGATGTAGCACTGTGATGACAGGGTCATGGAACATTGTGATTCCAGGTGTGAGGGAGTATTGTGATGACTAGTGATGGAACATTGTGATATCTCTGGTGAGAGAGCATTTTGATGAGAAGTCCATGGACCATTGTGATTAAAAGGTTTATGGAGCATTGCAATGAAAAGTTTGTTGTCGGCTGTGATGAAATGCGCGTGGCACATTGTGTTGACAATGGCCATAGACCATTGTTCTGACAAAAACATGGAGCATTGTGATGACAAGGGTCACAGAAAATTGTGATGAAATGTTCATGGAACATTGTAGTTACAAAAGTCACAGAGCCTTGTGATGACGCGGGCATGGACAATTGTGATGACAACGTTATGAATCATTGTGATGACTGGAGTCACTGAGCATTGTGATGACAGGGGTCATGGAGCATTGTGCTGACAAGCGCATTAAGCATTGTGATGACAAGTCTCATGGAACATTCTGATGAAAATGGGCATGGAGCATTGTGATTACAGGGGTCTTGGAGCATTGTGATGAGAAGGGCATGGAGCATTGTGATGAGAAGGCCATGAAGCATGCTGATGACATGCGTCATGGAGCTTTTTAATGACAAGGGCATGGAGCATTGTGATTACAGGGATCTTGGAGCATTGTGATGAATAGGGCATGGATCACTGTGATGAAATAGGCATGGAACCTTGTCATGACAGGGTTCAAGGAGCATACTGACGACAAGTGTCAGGGAGCATTGTGATGACAAGTGTATTGAGCATTGTGATGACAACGATCATGGAGCATTGTGATGAGAAGACCGTGGATAATTGTGATGATGAGTGTCAGGGGGTGTTGAGATGATAAGTGTTATTGAACAGTGTGATCACAAGGGTTTGGAGCATTATGATGACAGAGGTCATGGAGAATATTGATTTCATTGTGATGACAATAGCCTGAAGCATTATGATGTTGGGCATGGTGTATTGTGATGACAGGGTTCATGGAGCATTGAGATGAAAAGGGTCATGGATCACTGTGATTACAAGGGTCTTGGAGCATTGTGATGACATGGGAATGGAGCATTGTGATGAGAAGGCCATGGAACTTTCTGATGACATACGTCATGGAGCTTTGTGATGACAAGGGCATGCAGCATTTTGATTTCAGGGGTCTTGAGCATTGTGATGACAAGTGTCATGGAACCTTGTGATGACTAGGTAGTGGAACATTGTGATGGCAAGAGTCATGGTGCATTGTTATGACAGGGGTAATGGAGCATTTTGATGAGAAGGGTATGGAACATTGGTCTGAAATGTTTCATGGATTATTGTGATGACAGTGGGCATGGAGCATTGTGATGACAAGTGTCATGGAGCTTTGTGATGACAAGGACATGGAGCAATATGATGAGAGGGTTCAGGGAGCATTGTGATGACAGTGACATTGAGCATTGTGATGCCATGGGACGTGGAGCTTTGTGATGACAAGTCATGGAGCATTTTGATGACAAGGGCATGGTGCATTGTGATGAGAAGGGCAGGGAGCATTTTGATGAACGGGTCATGCAGCAATTTGATAAGAATTGTAATGGAATATTGTGATGGCAGTGTTTATAGAACATTGTGATGTCAGGGGTCTTGGATCTCTGGGATGAAAAGGGTCATGGAGCATTTTGCTGACAGGGGTTATGGAACATTGTGATGTCAGGGGTCATGGAACATTGTGCAGATAAGTGGATGTAGCACTGTGATGACAGGGTCATGGAACATTGTGATTCCAGGTGTGAGGGAGTACTGTGATGACTAGTGATGGAACATTGTGATATCTCTGGTGAGAGAGCATTTTGATGAGAAGTCCATGGACCATTGTGATTACAAGGTTTATGGAGCATTGCAATGAACAGTTTGTTGTCGGCTGTGATGAAATGCACGTGGCACATTGTGATGACAATGGTCATAGACCATTGTTCTGACAAAGACATGGAGCATTGTGATGACAAGGGTCACAGAGAATTGTGATGAAAAGTTCATGGAACATTGTAGTTACAAAAGTCACAGAGCCTTGTGATGATGCGGGCATGGACAATTGTGATGACAACGTTATGAATCATTGTGATGACTGGAGTCACTGAGCATTGTGATGACAGGGGTCATGGAGCATTGTGCTGACAAGCGCATTAAGCATTGTGATGACAAGTGTCATGGAACATTCTGATGAAAATGGGCATGGAGCATTGTGATTACAGGGGTCTTGGAGCATTGTGATGAGAAGGGCATGGAGCATTGTGATGAGAAGGCCATGAAGCATGCTGATGACAAGCGTCATGGAGCTTTTTAATGACAAGGGCATGGAGCATTGTGATTACAGGGATCTTGGAGCATTGTGATGAATAGGGCATGGATCACTGTGATGAAAAAGGCATGGAACCTTGTCATGACAGGGTTCAAGGAGCATACTGACGACAAGTGTCAGGGAGCATTGTGATGACAAGTGTATTGAGCATTGTGATGACAACGATCATGGAGCATTGTGATGGGAAGACCGTGAATAATTGTGATGATGAGTGTCATGGGGTGTTGAGATGATAAGTGTTATTGAACATTGTGATCACAAGGGTTTGGAGCATTATGATGACAGAGGTCATGGAGAATATTGATTTCATTGTGATGAAAATAGCCTGAAGCATTATGATGATGGGCATGGTGTATTGTGATGACAGGGTTCATGGAGCATTGAGATGAATAGTGTCATGGATCACTGTGATTACAAGGGTCTTGGAGCATTGTGATGACATGGGAATGGAGCATTGTGATGAGAAGGCCATGGAACTTTCTGATGACATGCGTGATGGAGCTTTGTGATGACAAGGGCATGCAGCATTTTGATTTCAGGGGTCTTGAGCATTGTGATGAAAAGTGTCATGGAACCTTGTGATGACTAGGTAGTGGAACATTGTGATGCCAAGAGTCATGGTGCATTGTTATGACAGGGGTAATGGAGCATTTTGATGAGCAGGGTATGGAACATTGGTCTGAAATGTTTCATGGATTATTGTGATGAGAGTGGGCATGGAGCATTGTGATGACAAGGGCACGGAACACTGTGATACATGGGTCATGCAGGATTGTAATGAAAAAGGCATGGAGCATTGTCATGAGAAGGGCATCGAGCATTGTGATGACAAGTGTCATGGAGCTTTGTGATGACAAGGACATGGAGCAATGTGATGAGAGGGTTCAGGGAGCACTGTGATGACAGTGACATGGAGCAATGTGATGCCATGGGACATGGAGCTTTGTGATGACAAGTCATGGAGCATTTTGATGACAAGGGCATGGTCCATTGTGATGAGAAGGGCAGGGAGCATTTTGATGAACGGGTCATGCAGCAATTTGATAAGAATTGTAATGGAATATTGTGATGGCAGTGTTTATAGAACATTGTGATGTCAGGGGTCTTGGATCTTTGGGATGAAAAGGGTCATGGAGCATTTTGCTGACAGGGGTTATGGAACATTGTGATGTCAGGGGTCATGGAACATTGTGCAGATAAGTGGATGTAGCACTGTGATGACAGGGTCATGGAACATTGTGATTCCAGGTGTGAGGGAGTATTGTGATGACTAGTGATGGAACATTGTGATATCTCTGGTGAGAGAGCATTTTGATGAGAAGTCCATGGACCATTGTGATTAAAAGGTTTATGGAGCATTGCAATGAAAAGTTTGTGGTCGGCTGTGATGAAATGCGCGTGGGACATTGTGATGACAATGGCCATAGACCATTGTTCTGACAAAGACATGGAGCATTGTGATGACAAGGGTCACAAAGAATTGTGATGAAAAGTTCATGGAACATTGTGGTTACAAAAGTCACAGAGCCTTGTGATGACGCGGGCATGGAGAATTGTGATGACAAACGTTATGAATCATTGTGATGACTGGAGTCACTGAGCAGTGTGATCACAGGGGTCATGGAGTATTGTGATGACAAGGGCATGGAGCATTGTGTTGACAGGGGCTTGGAGCATTGGTCTGACAAGGTTCATGGATTATTGTGATGACATTGGGGATGGTGCATTGTGATGACAAGGGCATGGAGCACTGTGACGAGAAGGTCAAGGAGTATTGTGAAGACAGGTGTCAGGGAGCACTGTGATGACATATGTCATGGTCCATTGTGATGACAATGGCATGGAGCATTGTGAAGCCAAATGTAATGGAGAAATGTGAGGACAAATATAATGGAGCATTTTGATGATTAGGGCTTGGAGCATTACTCTGACAAGGGCCATTGAAAATTTTCATGACAAGGTCGAGAAGCATTGTGATGACAAGGTCCTGGAGCATTGTGATGACAAAACCATGGAGCCTTGTGATGACAAGTCTCATGGAGCATACTGATGAAAAGGGGCATGGAGCATTGTGATTACAGGGGTCTTGGAACATTGTGATGACAAGGGCATGACACATTGTGAGGAGAAGACCAAGGAGCATTCTGATGGCATGCGTCCTTGAGTTTTGTGATGACAAGGGCATGGAGCATTGTGATTACATGGGTCTTGGAGCACTGTGATGGAAAGGGCATGGAACATTGTGATGAAAAAGGCATGGAGCCTTGTCATGACAGGGTTCAAGGAACATACTGACAAGTGTCATGGAGCATTGTGATGACAGGGGTCATGAAGAATTGTCATAACAAGAGCATGGAGCATTGTGATGACAAGAGCATGGAACAATGGTCTAATATGTTTCATGGATTATTGTGATGACAGTTGGAATGGCGCATTGTGATGACAAGGGCATGGAGCATTGTGATGACCAGTTGATGCAGTATTGTGAAGAGAGGTGTCAGGGAGCATTCTGATGACATATGTAGTGGCCCGCTCTGATGACAATGGCATGGAGCACTGTGATGCCAAGTGTCATGGAGGATTCTGATGACAAAGGTAATGGAGCATTGTGATGACAAGGGCATGGAGCTTTGTGATGATATGTGCATGGAGCATTGTGATGACAAGTGCATGGAGCATTGCAATGTCAAGTGGATGGAGAATTGTGATGACAAGAGCATGTAACATTTTGCTGAGAAGTGTCATGTAGCACTGTGATGACAAGGACGTGGAGAATTGTGATGACAAGGGACATGGAGCATTTTGATAACCAGGGCATGGTGCATTGTGATGACAGGGGTCATGGAGCATTATTATGAGAACGGCCATGGTGCATTCTGACATAAGATATCACTTATGAAGGGCATGTAAACATGGCTACATATGAACTGATTTAGGGAAGAGAACAGAGTATCAGATTTAGAAAACAATATAACGCTTGCTTAAGGGGAAAGAGAGGTGGGGAGATGCACAAAACATAAGATTGATATTAGCACAGGTACCGTTCCATAATCCAAAAACAGAAGAGACAAGCCCTAGTCCTTCCTCAGTGAACGGAACTCAACATCCCTATTCCCCTCAGAGAAATATATCTGACTAGTAAGAATTTTAAAACCTATGTATTGATATGTCTCCATAAGGGAACCAAGTGTGTCTAGAACGACATAAACATGGCAGTGAGAATCAGCTCAAACCCACTATAAAAATGAATTTCAAAAGAAAACATAAAAACAGTAAAATTCTTACACAATACCTTCAGGGGTTCTGATGAAACCTGGAATGACCGTATCTACAATGACAGCTGGATGTGGCATAAGGCTGGTCACTTGGGACTGAGAGGATTGGTGAGATTGGGTGAAAAAATGCAGACCCTTTAAAGCAATAATGCCTGCCACCCATTCCATGGTTCCCATCTCTCCAGGTAGAAGGGAATATCACTACAGTTATAACGTGTATGGGAACCTAGAGAATGGAAACCATCTGATGGTGAAAGGTTTCTAAAACTCTACTACATTTTTCTCTCCTTGTGCTCCAGTTTGACATTCCAACTGCTTTACTATCAATCTCCCAACTTGGAAAGTCAGCCCCTATAACCTCCTGGTACGCACAGTTGGCAAATTGTGCAGAGGATATAAGGGAAGAGAGAGAACCAATGAGAGAGTAGCTGTAGGCATTTGGACGGCCACATGTCTCTCTAATTTTCCATCACAAAGAGGAATTAACCAAAGTCTCAGCCTGCCCCCCAGAACCAGTATAAGTCCAGAAGCAAAACTGTTGATTTGCGGTCAGATCACAAATACGCGAGTTGAAACATGGAGCTCAGGGCCACAGCAATTCACTAACCTGCAGAGTTATAAAGGACTACTCTCTTCGAAAAATCTGTTGAGGGAAAGACCCAAGGCGGAAGGGAAAATGAGGCAGAATGACATGAAATAGATTTCAAGAGGTACATTGGAATCGCCTTTAAACACAGGAAAAGCATTACAACTTCGAAAATTATGGAAATGGCCATAAAGGGCATATGGGTTTTCACGTGCATATATGCAGGAGAAAACGCATATGCCCTTTTTGGACAAGCAAGCAAGCGGGCAATGCAAATCTGCACTACAAAGAAGTATCACTTCCCAACGGTCAAAAGGGACATCCACAAAATGGGTAAAAACCAGAAAGGCAAGACACACCCTGGAGAACAGGGAGCCTTGTTATGCTGATGGTCGGGATGTAAATTGCCAACTGCCTCTCTGGAGGAGTGCACTGTGTTCCCTAAAACAAGTAAACAACAGAGCTACAGAGCCAAGGGCACTTCCAGTCTAGGGAATATACCTTGGGGAAACTGAAAATAAATAAGACAGATCCACACCAAAATTCAGGGCTGCACTGCTTACAAAAACCTCAACTTGGGTACACATTAAATATGCCAGGAAAGACAAAAATGGTTCAAGAAATTGTGGTACTTTCATATGATGGAATATCCCTCAGCCATGAAATCAATGTCATAAGGCCAGTAGCAGCAAAATGAGTGGATTCAGGTACGATAATTCTAAGTGAAAGAAGTCACACAGAAAAAGAAACTTATCATAAGATATCACTTATGAAGATCCTGTAAACATGGCTACACATGAACTGAGTTAGGAAAGAAAAGAGAGACTCACATTTAAAAAAAAAAAAACTCTTATGCTTGCTTAAGGGAGAAGGAGAGGTGGGGTGATGCATAAAATCAGAGTTTGATATTAGTACAGGTACCGTTCCAAAAACCAAATACGAAATAGAAAAAACCTACACCTTCCTCAGTGAAAGGGACTCAACACCCCATATTCACCACAGAGTAATATATCTTAAAAGTATGAATCTTAAAACCTATGTATTGATATGTCTCCATAAGGGAATCAAGTGTGTCTAGACTGGCATAAACATGACAGTGAGAATCAGCTCAAACCCACTATAAAAAGGAATTTCAAATACAAAACAAAAAAACAGGGAAATTTCTTTCAATTCCTTCAGGGTCTCTGATGAAACCTGGAATGACCCTATCTACAATGAAAGCTGGATGTGGCATAAGGCTGGACACTTGGGACTGAGAGGATTGGTGAGATTGGGTGAGCAAATGCAGACCCTTTAAAGCAATAATGAGGGGCACCCATTCCATGGGTCCCAACTCTCCAGGTTGAAGGGAATATTACTACAGCTATTACATGTACGGGAAACCTAGAGAATGGACACACTGTGAATACGAAAGGTCTCTAAAACTCAACTAATAGTCCCTCTCCTGGTGCTCCGGTTTGACATTCCAACTGCTTTACTATCAATCTGGCAACATGGAGAGACAGCCCCTTTAACCTCCTGGTTCTCACAGGGTGCCAATTTGGCAGAGGATGAAACGGAAGAGGAAGAACCAAAGAGAGAGTAGCTGTTAGGCATTTGGACGGGCATATGTCACTCTTATTTCCAGGGAGGAAGAAGAATTGACCAAAGTCTCAGCCACACACCGGGAACCAGTATATGTTCTGAACCAAAATATTTGACTTGCGTTCAGCTCAGAAAAAACGAGTTAAATATGGAGCTCAGGGGCACAGCAATTCACAAACTGGCAGAGTAATAAAGGGCAACTATCGTCCAAAATTCTGTTGAGGGAAGGCAACGAGGCAAAAATTGAAGGGAGGCAGAATTGCAGGAAACAGATTTCAAGAGGTACGTTGGAATCGCCTTTAAAGCACAGGAAGAGGGGCAAAACTTCAACAATGATGCACTTGGCTAAAAAGGGCATTTGCATTTTCTCCTGAATATATTCAGGAGAAAACGCATACACCCTTTTTGGCCAAGCAAGCAAGTGGGCAATGCAAATCTTCACTACAAAGAAGTATCAGTTCCCACCGGTCAAAAGGGACATCCACAAAATGTGTAAAACCCAGAAAGGCAAGACAGGCCCTGGAGAACAGGGAGCCTTGTTATGCTAATGGGCGGGATGTAAATTGCCAACTGCCTCTCTGGAGGAGAGCATTCTGTTCCCTAAAACAAGAAAACAACAGAGATACAGAGCCAAGGACACTTCCAGTCAAGGGAATATACCTTGGGAAAACTGAAAATCAATAAGACAGAACCACCCCAAAATTGAGGGCTGCACTGCTTACAAGAACCTCAACTTGGGTACACCTTAAATATCCCAGGAAATATAAAAATGGTTCAAAAAATTGTGGTACTTACGTATGATGGAATATCCCTCAGCCATGAAATCAATGTCATAAGACCAGTAGAAGCAAAATGAGTGGATACAGGTACGATGATTCTAAGTGAAATAAGTCACACAGAAAAAGAAACGTATCATAAGATATCACTTATGAAGATCCTGTAAACATGGCTACACATGAACTGAGTTAGGAAAGAGAAGAGAGTCTCACATTTAGAAAACACTCTTATGCCTGCTTAAGAGGGATGGAGAGGTGGGGTGATGCATAAAACCAGAGTTAGATATATGCACAGGTAGAGTTCCAAAAACCAAGTATGGAATAGACAAGACCTACACCTTCCTCAGGGAAAGGGACTCAAAACCCCATATATCCCGCAGAGGAATCTATCTGACTAGTAAGAATCTTAAAACCTATGTATTGATATGTCTCTTTCAGGGAATCAAGTGCGTCTACACTGGCATAAATATGGCAGCGAGAATCAGCTCAAACCCACTATAAAAAGGAATTTGAAAAACAAAAACAGGGAAATTCTTTATAATTCCTTCAGGGTATCTGATGAAACCTGGAATGACCCTATCTACAATGACAGCTGCATGTGGCATAAGGCTGGACACATAGGACTAAGAGGATTGGTGAGATTGGTTGAGCAAATGCAGACCCTTTAAAACAATAATGCATGGCACCCATTCCATGGGTCAGAACTCTCCAGGTTGAAGGGAATATTACTACAGCTATAACATGTATGGGAAACCTAGAGAATGGACACACTGTGAATACGAATAGTCTCTAAAACTCAACGTATAGTCCCTCTCCTGGTGCTCCGGTTTGACTTTCCAACTGTTTTACTATCAATCTCCCAACCTTGAGAGACCGCACCTTTAACCTCCTGTTTTGCACAGGTTGCCAATTTCGCAGAGGATGAATGGGAAGAGGGAGAACCAATGAGAGAGTAGCTGTTAGGCATTTGGACGGGCATATGTCACTCTTATTTCCCGGAAGGAAGAAGAATTGACCAAAGTCTCCGCGACCCACCGGGAACCAGTATATGTCCTGAACCAAAATATTGGACTGGCGTACAGCTCAGAAAAAAACAGTTAAAAAACGGAGCTCAGGGGCACAGCAATTCACAAACTGGCAGAGTAATAAAGGACAACTATCGTCCAAAAACCTGTTGAGCGAAGGACACGAGGCGGACTTGAAAGCCAGGCAGAATAGCCGGAAACGGATTTCAAGAGTTACGTTGGAATAACCTTTAAAGCACAGGAAGAGGGGCACAACTTCGACAATGATGCACTTGGCCAAAAAGGGCTTATGCATTTTCTCCTGAGTATATTCAGGAGAAAACACATACAGTTTTTTTGGCCAAGCAAGCAAGCGTTCATGCAAGTCTGCACTACAAAGAAGTATCATTTCCCACCAGTCCACAGGAACATCGAAAAAATGGGTAAAAACCAGAAATTCAAGACAGGCCCTGGAGAACAGGGAGCCTTGTTATGCTGATGGGCGGGATGTAAACTGCCAACTGCCTCTCTGGAGGAGTGCATTGTGTTCCCTAAAACAAGTAAACAACAGAGCTACAGAGCCAAGGGCACTTCGAGTCTAGGGAATATACCTTGGGAAAACTGAAAATCAATAAGACAGAGCCACCCCAAAATTTAGGGCTGCACTGCTTACAAGAACCTCAACTTGGGTTCACCTTAAGTATCCCAGGAAAGATAAAAATTGTTCAAAAAATTGTGGTACTTACGTATGATGGAATATCCCTCAGCCATGAAATCAATGTCATAGTACCAGTAGCAGCAAAATGAGAGGATTCAGGTACGATGATTCTAAGTGAAATAAGTCACACAGAAAAAGAAACTTATCATAAGATAATACTTATGAAGATCCTGTAAACATGGCTACACATGAACTGAGTTAGGAAAGAGAAGAGAGTCTCACATTTAGAAAACACTCTTAAAAAACGGAGCTCAGGGGCACAGCAATTCACAAACTGGCAGAGTAATAAAGGACAACTATCGTCCAAAAACCTGTTGAGGGAAGGACACGAGGTGGACTTGAATGTCAGGCAGAATTGCCGGAAACGGATTTCAAGAGTTACGTTGGAATCACATTTAAAGCACAGGAAGAGGGGCACAACTTCGACAATGATGCACTTGGCCAAAAAGGGCTTATGCATTTTCTCCTGAGTATATTCAGGAGAAAACACATACGCCCTTTTTGGCCAAGCAAGCAAGCGGACAATGTAAGTCTGCACTACAAAGTAGTATCACTTCCCACCGGTCCAAAGGGACATCCACAAAAAGGGTAAAAACCAGAAATTCAAGACAGGCCCTGGAGAACAGGGAGCCTTGTTATGCTGATGGCCGGGATGTAAATTGCCAACTGCCTCTCTGGAGGAGTGCATTGTGTTCCCTAAAACAAGTAAACAACAGAGCTACAGAGCCAAGGACACTTCCAGTCTGGGGAATATACATTGGGAAAACTGAAAATCAATAAGACAGAACCACCACAAATTTTAGGGCTGCACTGCTTACAAGAACCTCAACTTGGGTACACCTTAAATATCCCAGGAAATATAAAAATGGTTCAAAAAATTGTGGTACTTACGCACGATGTAATATCCCTCAGCCATGAAATCAATGTCATAAGACCAGTAGCAGCTAAATGAGTGGATTCAGGTACGATGATTCTAAGTGAAAAGAGTCACAAAGAAAAAGAAACTTAACATAAGATATCACTTATGATGATCCTGTAAACATGGTTACACACGAACTGAGTTAGGAAAGAGAAGAGAGTCTCACATTTAGAAAACACTCTTATGCCTGCTTAAGGAGGAAGGAGAGGTGGGGTGATGCATAAACCCAGAGTTTGATATAAGCACTGGTACCGTTCCAAAAACCAAGTATGGAATAGACAAGACCTACACCTTCCTCAGTGAAAGGGACTCAAAACCCCATATTTCCCGCAGAGGAATATATCTGACTAGTAAGAATCTTAAAACCTATGTATTGATATGTCTCCATAAGGGAATCAAGTGTGTCTAGACTGGCACAAAGATGGCACCGAGAATCAGCTCAAACCCACTATAAAAAGGAATTTCAAAAACAAAACAAAAAAACAGTGAAATTCTTTACAATTCCTTCAGGGTCTCTGATGAAACTTGGAATGACCCTATCTAGAACGACAGCTGGAGGTGGCATAAGGCTGGACACATGGGACTGAGAGGATTGGTGAGACTGGGTGAGCAAATGCAGACCCTTTAAAGCAATAATGCATGGCACCCATTCCATGGGTCCCAACTCTCCGGGGTGAAGGGAATATTACTACATTTATAACATGTATGGGAAACCTAGAGAATGGACACACTGTGAATACGAAAGGTTTCTAAATATCAACGAATAATCCCTCTCGGGGTGCTCCAATTTGACTTTCTAACTGCTTTACTTTCAACCTCCCACCTGGGAGAGAGAGCACCTTTAACCTCCTGGTTCGCACATGTTGCCAATTTGGCAAAGGATGAAAGGGAAGAGGGAGAACCAAAGAGAGAGTAGCTGCTAGGCATTTGGATGGGCATATGTCACTCTTATTTCCCGGGAGGAAGAAGAATTGACCAAAGTCTCAGCCATCCACCGGGCACCAGTATAGGTCCTAAACCAAAATATTGGACTTGCGTTCAGCTCACAAAAAACGAGTTAAAAAATGGAGCTATAGGGCAGAGCATTTCACAAACAGGCAGAGTAATAAAGGACAACTGTCATCCAAAAATCTGTTGAGGGAAAGCAACGAGGCGGACTTGAAAATGAGGCAGAATACCAGGAAACAGATTTCAAGAGGTACGTTGGAATCGTCTTTAAAGCACAGGAAGAGGGGCAAAACTTCGACAATAATGCACTTGGCCAAAAAGGGCGTATGCGTTTTCTCCTGGGTATATGCAGGAGAAAACGCATACGCCCATTTTGGCCCAGCAAGCAAGCGGACAATGTAAGTCTGCACTACAAAGAAGTATCACTTCCCACTGGTCCAAAGGGACATCCACAAAAAGTGTAAAAAGCAGAAATTCAAGACAGGCCCTGGAGAACAGGGAGCTTTTTTATGCTGATGGGCGGGATGTAAATTGCCAACTGCCTCTCTGGAGTTGTGCATTGTGTTCCCTAAAACAAGTAAACAACAGAACTACAGAGCCAAGGGCACTTCCAGTCTAGGGAATATACCTTGGGAAAACTGAAAATCAATAAGACAGAGCCACCCCAAAATTTAGGCCTCCACTGCTTACAAGAACCTCAACTTGTGTACACCTTAAATATCCCAGGAAATATAAAAATGGTTCAAAAAATTGTGTTACTTACGTATGATGGAATATCCCTCAGCCATGAAATCAATATCATAAGACCAGTAGCAACAAAATGAGTGGATTCAGGTACGATGATTCTAAGTGAAATAAGTCACACAGAAAAATAAACTTATCATAAGATATCACTTATGAAGATCCTGTAAACATGGCTACACATGAACTGAGTTAGGAGAGAGAACAGAGTCTCACATTTAGAAAACACTCTTATGCCTGCTTAAGGGGGAAGGAGAGGTGGGGTGATGCATAATACAGAGTTTGATATAAGCACAGTTACCGTTCCAAAAACCAACTATGGAATAGAGAAGACCTACAACTTCCTCACTGAAAGGGATTCAAAACCCCATATTTTCCACAGAGGTATATATCTGACTAGTAAGAATCTTAAAACCTATGTATTGATATGTCTCCATAAGGGAATCAAGTGTGTCTAGACTGGCATAAACATGGCAGTGAGAATCAGCTGAAACCCACTATGAAAAGGAATTTGAAAAACAAAAAAAAAAGGGAAATTCTATACAATTCCTTCAGGGTCTCTGATGAAACCTGGAATGACCCTATCTACAATGACAGCTGGATGTGGCATAAGGCTGGACACATGGGACTGAGAGGATTGGTGAGATTGGGTGAGCAAAAGCATACCCTTCATAGCAGTAATGCATGGCACCCGTTCCATGGTTCCCAACTCTCCAGGTTGAAGGGAATATTAGTATAGCTATAACATGTATGGGAAACCTAGAGAATGGACACACTGTGAATATGAAAGGTTTCTAAATCTCAACGAATAGTCCCTCTCCTTGTGCTCCAGTTTGACTTTCCAACTGCTTTACTATCAATCTCCCAACTTGGAGACACAGAACCTTTAACCTCCTGGTTCGCGCAGGTTGCCAATTTGGCAAAGGATGAAAGGGAAGAGGGAGAACCAATGAGAGAGTAGCTGTCAGGCATTTGGACGGGCACATGTCACTCTTATTTCCCGTGAGGAAGAAGAATTAACCAAAGTCTCAGCCACCCACCGAAAACCAGTATAGGTTCTGAAAAAAAATATTGAACTTGCGTTCAGCTCACAAAAAACGAGTTACTAAATGTACCTCAGGGGCACAACAATTCACAAACTGGCAGAGTAATAAAGGGCAACTATCGTCCAAAAATCTGTTGAGGGAAGTCAACGAGGCGGACTTATAAGCGAGGCAGAATAGCAGGAAACAGATTTCAAGAGGTACGTTGGAATCACCTTTAACGCAGAGGAATAGGGGCACAACTTCGACAATGATGCACTTGGCCAAAAGGGCGTATGCCTTTTCTCCTGAATATATTCAGGAGAAAACGCATACACCTTTTTTGGCCAAGCAAGCAAGCGGGCAATGCAAATCTGCACTACAAAGAAGTATCACTTCCCACTGGTCATTAGGGGCATCCACAAAATGGGTAAAAACCAGAAAGGCAAGACAGGCCCTGGAGAACAGGGAGCCTTTTTATGCTGATGGGCGGGATGTAAATTGCCAACTGCCTCTCTGGAGGAGTGCATTGTGTTCCCTAAAACAAATAAAAAACAGAGCAACAGAGCCAAGGGCACTTCGAGTCTAGGGAATATACCTTGGGAAAACTGAAAATCAATAAGACAGAGCCACCCCAAAATTTAGGGCTGCACTGCTTACAAGAACCTCAACTTGGGTACACCTTACATATCCCAGGAAATATAAAAATGGTTCAAAAAATTGTGGTACTTACGTACGATGGAATATCCCTCAGCCTTTTGTCAATGTCATAAGACCAGAAGTAGCAAAATGAGTGGATTCAGGTACGATGATTCTAAGTGAAATAAGTCACACAGAAAAAGAAACGTATCATAAGATATCACTTATGAAGATCCTGTAAACATGGCTACACATGAACTGAGTTAGGAAAGAGAACAGAGTCTCACATTTAGAAAACACTCTTATGCCTGCTTAAGGGGGAAGGAGAGGTGGGGAGATGCATAAAACCAGAGTGTGATATAAGCACAGGTACCGTTCCATAAACCAACTATGGAGTAGACAAGACCTACACCTTCCTCAGTGAAAGGGACTCAAAACCACATATTTCCCGCAGAGGAATATATCTGACTAGTAAGAATCTTAAAACCTATGTATTGATATGTCTCCGTAAGGGAAACAAGTGTTTCTAGACTTGCATAAACATGGCAGTGAGAATCAGGTCAAACCCACTATAAAAAGGAATTTCAAAAACAAAACAAAAAAAACAGGGAAATTCTTTACAATTTCTTCAGGGTCTCTGATGAAACCTGGAATGACCCTATCTACAACGACAGCTGGAGGTAGCATAAGGCTGGACACATGGGACTGAGAGGATTGGTGAGATTGGGTGAGCAAATGCAGACCCTTTAAAGCAATAATGCATGGCACCCATTTCATGGGTCCCAACTCACCAGGTTTTAGGGAATATTACTACAACTATAACATGTACGGGAAACCTAGAGGATGGACACACTGTGAATACGAAAGGTGTCTAAAACTCAACGAATAGTCCCTGTCCTGGCCCTCCGGTTTGAATTTCCAACTGCTTTACTATCAATCTCCCAACTTGGAGAGACAGAACCTTTAACCTCCTGGTTCGCACAGGTTGCCAATTTGGCAAAGGATGAAGGGGAAGAGGGAGAACCAATGAGAGAGTAGCTGTCAGGCATTTGGACGGGCACATGTCACTCTTATTTCCCGTGAGGAAGAAGAATTAACCAAAGTCTCAGCCACCCGCCCTGAACAATTATAGGTCCTGAACCAAAATTTTGGACTTGTGGTCAGCTCACTAAAAACGAGTTAGAAAATGGAGCTCAAGGGCACAGCAATTCATACACTGGCACAGTAATAAAGGACAACTATCGTCCAAAAAATCTGTTAAGGGAAGGCAACGAGGCGACCTTCTAAGTGAGGCAGAATAGCAGGAAACAGATTTCAAGTGGTTCGTTGGAATCACCTGTAAAGCACAGGAAGAGCGGCACAACTTCGAAAATGATGCACTTGGCCAAAAAGGGCGTATGCGTTTTCTCCTGAATATATTCAGGAGAAAACGCATACGCCCTTTTTGGCCAAGCAAGCAAGTGGGCAATGCAAATCTGCACAGCAAAATAGTATCAATTCCCACCAGTCAAAAGGGATATCCACAAAATGTGTAAAAACCAGAAATCCTAGAGAGGCCCTGGAGAACATGGAGCCTTGTTATGCTGATGGGCGGGATGTAAATTGCCAACTGCCTCTCTGGAGGAGTGCATTGTGTTCCCTAAAACAAGTAAACAACAGAGCTACAGAGCCAAGGGCACTTCCAGTCTAGGGAATATACCTTGGGAAAACTGAAAATCAATAATATAGAGCCACCCCAAAATTTAGGGCTGCACTGCTTACAAGAATCTCAAATTGAGTACTCTCTAAATATCCCAGGATAGATAAAAATTATTCAAAAAATTGTGGTACTTATGTACGATAGATTATCCCTCAACCATGAAATCAATGTCATAATGCCAGTAACAGGAAAATGAATGGATTCAGGTACGATGATTCTAAGTGAAATAAGTCACACAGAAAAACAAACTTATCATAAGATAGCACTTATGAATTTTCTGTAACATGGCTACACATGAACTGAGTTAGGAAAGGGGACAGCGTCTCACATTTAGAAAACACACTTATGCTTGCTTAAGGAGGAAGGAGAGGTGGGGTGATGCATAGAACCAGAGTTTGATATTAGTACAAGTACCATTCCAAAATCAAAATACGGAATAGACAAGACCTACACCTTCATCAGTGAAAGGGACGCAAAACCCAATATTCTGCGCAGAGGTATATATCTGACTAGTAAGAATCTTAAAACCTATGTATTGATATGTCACCGTAAGGGAATCAAGTGTGTCTAAACTGGCATAAACATGGCAGTGAGAATCAGCTGAAAACCAGTACAAAAAGAAATTTCAAATACAAAAAAAAAAAAAAAAAAAACAGGGAAAATCTTTACAATTCCTTCAGGGGCTCTGATGAACCCTGGAATGACCCTACCTACAACGAGAGCTGGATGTGGCATAAGGCTGGACACTTGAGACTGAGAGGTTTGGTGAGACTGGGTGAGCAAATGCAGACCCTTTAAAGCAATAATATGTGACACCCATTCCATGTGTCCCAACTCTCCTTGTGTAAGGGAATATTACTACAGCCATAACATTTACGGGAAACCTAGAGAATGGACAAACTGTGAATACGAAAGGTTTCTAAAACTCAACTTATAGTCCCTCTCCTTGTGCTCCAGTTTGACCTTCCAACGGCTTTACTATCAATCTCCCAACTTGGAGCGATAGCCCGTAAAACCTCCTGGTTCGCACAGGTTGCCAATTTGGCAGAGGATGAAAGGGAAGAGGGAGAACCAATGAGAGAGTAGCTGTTAGCCATTTGGACAGGTACATGTCACTTTAATTGCCCGGCAGGAAGTAGAATTAACCAATGTCTCAGCCACCCGCCGGGAACCAGTATAGGTTTTGAACCATAATTTTGGATTTGCTGTCAGCTCACAAAAACGAGTTGAAAAATGGAGCTCAGGGGCACAGCAATTTACAAACTGGCAGAGTAATAGAGGACAACTATCGTCCAAAAATCTTTTGAGGGAAGGCAGAGAGGCGGACTTTAAAACGAGGCAGAATAGCAGGAAACAGATTTCAAGAGGTACGTTGGAATCACCTTTCAAGCACAGGAAGAGGGGCACAACTTCGACAATGATGCACTTGGCCAAAAAGTGTGTATGCGTTTTCTCCTGAGTATATTCAGGAGAAAATGCATACGCCATTTTTGGCCAAACAAGCAAGCAGCAATGCAAATCTGCACTACAAGGAAGTATCCCTTCCCAACGGTCAAAAGGGACATCCACAAAATGTGTAAAAACCAGAAAGGCAAGACAGGCCCTGGAGATCAGGGAGCCTTGTAATGCTGATGGGCGGGATGTAAGTTGCCAAATGCCTCTCTGGAGGAGTGCATTGTGTTCCCTAAAACAAGTAAACAACAGAACTACACAGCCAAGGGCAGTTCCAGTCTAGGGAATATACCTTGGGAAAACTGAAAATCAATAAGACAGAGCCACCCTAAAATTTAGCGCTGCACTGCTTACAAGAACCTCAACTTGGGTACACCTTAAGTATCCCAGGAAAGACAAAAATGGTTCAAGATATTGTGGTACTTACGTACGATGGAATATCGCTCAGCCATGAAATCAATGTCATAAGGCCAGTAGCAGCAAAAAGAGTGGATTCAGGTACAATGATTCTAAGTGAAATAAGTCACACAGAAAAAGAAACTTATCATAAGATATCACTTATGAAGGTCCTGTAAACATGGCTACACATGAACTGAGTTAGGAAAGATTACAGAGTAACTAATCTTATCATAAGTTATCACTCATAGCGGGAATGTACACATGACTACACATGAACTGAATTACAAACACAACAGAGTCACACATTTAGAAAACATCTTCTGCCTGCTTAATGGGAAAGCTGAGGTGGGGTGATGCATAAAACCACAGTTTTAAATTAGCACAGATACCGTTATATAAACCATGTATGTAATAGACAACACCTACTCCCGGCACAATAAACTGGACTCAACACCCCCTATTCATTGCAGAGGAATATCTCTGACTCTAAGTATTTTAAAACATATGTATTCTCATGTCTCCATAAAGGAATCATGTGTGTGTATAACGGCATGAACACAGCACTGAAATTCAGTTAAACCCACTTATAAAAATAAATTTCAAAAGCAAAATGCAAAAACAGAGAGAAAGTCTTAAAAATTACGTTCAGGGCCTGTGATGCAAGCTAGATTGACCACCTTTACACCCACAGCTGGATGAGACATAAGACTGGACTCTTGGGGCTGACAAGATTGCTGAGGTTGTGTGAACAAAAGAACACCACTTAGAGCAATACTGTGTGCTACCCATTCTAGTGGTCCCAACTCTCCAGGTTTAAGGGAATCTTCCTCCAGTTAAAACATGCATGGGAAACCCAGTGGATGGTACACTCTGTAAGTGGGAAAGTTTTCTAAAAGGTACCTCATTTTTCCTTTTGTCGTGCTCGGCTTTGCCATTCCATCTGCATTACTCAAAATCTCCCCACTTGGAGTGTCAGTGCCTTTACCCTCCCGTTATGCACAGTTTGCAAACTGTGCAGAGGATGAACAGGAAGAGGGGAAATAAATGAGAGATTAGCTGTAGGTGTTTGGATGGGTACATGTCACTCTAGTTTCCCATCAGGAAGAATAATTAACCAAAGGCTCAGCCTGAAGCCCCGGAACAGGACTAGGGCCTAAAGCCATCCTGCGGTATTGCAGCCAGCTCACAAAGAGGCGAGTTGCAAAATGGAAATCAGGGGCACAGCAATTCACAAACTTGCAGAATTATAAAGGACAACTATCATCCAGAAATATATTGAGGAAAGGCAGTGAAGAGGATTTGAATGCAAGGCAGAATTGAAGGAAACAGATTTCAAGAGGTAGATTGGAGTCATCTTTAAAGCACATGAAAAGTGACAGAATTTCGACAATGTTGCCCTTGGCTGAAAAGGGATTATGTGTATTTTCTTGAATATATTCGGGAAAAAATGCATATGCCCTTTTTGGCTAAGCAAGCCATCAGGCATTGCAAATCCACACTACAGAGAAGTGTCCCTTACCTCCAGTCAAAAGGGCCATCCACATATAGTGTAAAATCCACAAATGCAGGACAGGCCATGGAGAAAAGGGAGCCTGGTTACGCCGATGGACAGGATGTAAATTTCCAACAGCCTCTCTGGAGAACTGTATGTGGTTTTCTAAAACAGAGCTACAGAGTATAGCACACTTCCACTCATTGGCGTGTATTTTGGGAAAACTAAAAATCCACAACACAGAGCCAGCCCAAAATTTAGGGCTGCTCTGTTTACAAGAACCTCGACTTCGGTACACTTTATATATCCCAGGAAAGGAAAAAAAAATGGATATAGATGTTGTGGTACTTATATACAATGGAATGTCACTCAGACATAAAATCAATGTCATAAGGCCAATAGCAGCATAATGAGTGGCTTTAGGTACGATGATGCTAAGTGAAATGAGCCACAAAGAAAAAGAAACTTATTGTAATATATCACTTATAAAGGAAATGTAAACATGGCTACACATTAACTGAATTTCAAAAGAGAACAGAGTTACACATTTAGAAAACACACTTATGCCTTCTTAAGCGGAAAGGTGACGTGGGGTGATGTGTAAAAGCAGAGTTTGAAATTAGCACAGATCCTATTCCATATACCAAATAGTTAATAGACAAGACCTACTCCTTTCTCAATGAACTGGACACAAAATACCCTATTCACTGAAGAGGAATATATCTGACTGTTAATAACCTTGAAACCTATGTATTTATATGTCTCCATAATGGAATCAAGTGTATGTAGATTGGCATAAACACAGATCATTGGAACAGGACAGAAAGCCCAGAGATAAACCTACATACCTATGGCTATCTCATGTATGACAAAGGAGCTAAGGATATACAATGGAGAAAAGACAGTCTCTTCAGTAATTGGTGCTGGAAAAACTGGACCCCTACACATAAAAGAATGAAATTAGAACACTCCATAACACCATACACAAAAATAGACTCTAAATTGATTAGAGATCTAAATATAAGACCAGACACTATAAAACACTTAGAGGAAACCATAGGCAGAACACTCTATGACATAAATCACAGCAAGATCCTTTTGGACCCACCTCCTAGAGAAATGGAAATAAAAACAGAAATCAAAAAATGGGACCTAATGAAACTTAAAAGCTTTTACACAGTACAGGAAAACATAAACAAGATGCAAAATCAACCCTCAGAATGGGAGAAAATATTTTCAAATGAAGCAATTGACAAAGGATTAATCTCCTAACTTTACAAGCACCTCATGTAGCTCAATATCACAAAAACAAACAACCCAATCCAAAAATGGGCAGAAGACCTAAATAGACATTTCTCCAAAGAAGATATACAGATTACCAAGAAACACATGAAAGGATGCTGAACATCACTAATCATTAGAGAAATGCAAATCAAAACTACCCTGAGGTATCACCTCACAGCAGTCAGAGTGGCAATCATCAAAAAAATCTACAAAACAATAAATGCTGGAGAGGCCTTTATTGGAGAAAAGGGAACACACTTGCACTGTGGGTGGGAATGTAAATTGATATGAGCACTAGGGAGAACAGTACGGAGGTTCCTTTAAATAAATAACAATAGAAGTACCATACGACACAACAATCCAAGTACTGGGCATTTGCCTTGCGAAAACCATAATTCAAAAATAGTTATGTACAAAAATGTTCATTGCAGCTCTATTTGCATTAGCCAGGACATGGAAGCAACCTAAGTGTCCATCGACAGATGAATGGATAAAGAAGATCTGGCACATATATACCATCAAATATTACTCAACCATAAAAAGAAGCAAAACTGAGTTATTTGTACTGAGGTGGATGGACTTAGAATCTGTCCTACACAGTGAAGTAAGTCAAAAAGGGAAAAACAAATACTGTATGTTAACAGAGATATACGGAATCTAATGAAGAAAAAAAAAAGATTTTGAAGAACCTAGTGGCAGGACAGGATTAAGGACACAGACATAAAGAAAGGACTTGAGGACACCGGAAGGGGGATGGGTAAGCTGGGACGAAGTGAGAGAGTGGCATGGACATAAATACATTACCAAATGTAACACCAATAGCTACTGGGAAGCAGCCACATAAAACAGGGAGATCAGCTTGGTGCTTTGTGACCACATAAAGGGGTGGGATATGGGGTGTGAGAGGGAGATGCAAGAGGGAGGGGATCTGGTGATATTTCTATATGTATAGCAGATTCACTTTTTTATACAGCAGAAACGAACACTCCATTGTAAAGCAATTACACTCCAATAAACGTGTAAAAGGAAAAAAAAAGAAAGCACAGGGATAAACCTACACATCTATGGTCGCCTAATCTATGACAAAGGAGGCAAGACTATACAATGGAGATAAGACAGTCTCTTCAATCATTGGTGCTGGGAAATATGGACAGCTATATGTAAAAGAATGAAATTAGAACACTCCCCAACACCATACATAAAAATATATTCAAAATGGATTAGAGACCTTAATGTAAGACCGGATAGTATAAAACTCTGAGAGGAAAACTTACGAAGGATACTCTGACGTAAATCACAGCAAGATCTTTTTTGATCCACCTCTTATAGTAATGAAATAAAAAAGAAAACTAAACAGATGGGACCTAAGGGAACGTAAAAGCTTTTGCAAAGCAAAGGAAACTACAAACAAGATGAAAAGACAACCCTCAGAATGGCAGAAAATATTTGCAGACAAATCAATGGACAAATGATTAATCTCCAATATATATAAACAGCTCATGCAGCTCAATATTAATAAAACAAACAACCCAATACAAAAATGGAAGAAGATATAAATAGACATTTCTTCCAAGAAGACATAGATGTGGCCAGTACGCACATGAAAATCTGCTGAACATCACTAATTATTAGAGAAATGGAAATGGACACTACAATGAGGTGTCATGTCACACCTGTTAGAATGGGCATCAACAGAGAATCTACAAACAACAAATGCTGGAGAGGGTATGGAGAAAAGGAACCTTCTTCCACTATTGTTGGGAAATAAATTGATACAGTCTCTATGGGGAACAGTTTGGAGGTTCCTTAAAAAAGTAAAAATAGGGCTTCCCTGGTGGCGCAGTTGTTGGGAGTCCGCCTGCCGATGCAGGGGACGCGGGTTCACGTCCCGGTCTCGGAGGATCCCACATGCCGCGGAGCGCTGGGCCCGTGAGCCATGGCCGCTGGGCATGCGCGTCCGGAGCCTGTGCTCCGCAGCGGGAGGGGCCAGAAAAGTGAGAGGCCCGCATACCGCAAAAAAAAAAAAAGTAAAAATAGAATTACCATATAATCCAGCAATCCCACTACTGGGCATATACCCAGAGAAAACCATAAATCAAAAATACACATTCACCACAATGTTCATTGCACCACTATTTACAATAGACAGGTAATGAAAGCAACCTAAGTGCCCACAGACAGACGAATGGATAAAGATGTGGTACATATATACAATGGGATATTACTCAGCCATACATAGGAATGAAATTGGGTCATTTGTAGAGACCTTAATGGATCTAGAGACTGTCATACGGAGTGAAGTAAGTCAGAAAGAGAAAAACAAATATTGTATATTAATGCATATATGTGGAACCTAGAAAAATGGTACAGATGAACCGGTTTGCAGGGCAGAGATAGAGACACAGATGTAGAGAACAAACATATGGACACCAAGGGGGAAACGCCATGTGAGGGTGGTGGTGGGATGAATTGGGAGACTGGGATTCACATGTGCACACTTATATGTATAAAATAGATATCCAATAAGAACCTGCTGTATATAAGAAATAAATTTAAAAAAAAATAAAAATAAATAGCATTTAATAAAAGAAAACAGAAAAAAAGTATTTCCCTTCACATAGACGTCTTTATATTAATGCATTATTTCCATGTTTATATCTCCAAATTAAAAAAAAAGAGGAATAAATAAAATCTACCTTGAACCAAAAAGAAAAAAAAGAAAAAAACAAAACAGAACCCACCAGTTATACAGAGGAAAATCGTATCAGGGCACTTGCTCCAGTGGTAAAAAATTCTTAAGTTGGTCAGAGATGGGAAATCGTCTCCAATGGAGTCAGCAGCGCTCCCCCCGACAAGGAGCATCCTCATTGCAAAGCTGGGGGGACTGTGTTGAGGCGTCTGTGAGTAAATGTGAGCTGAGCCCCAGTCCTGCTGCAGCTGAACTCTTCCCACCCTTTCCAGGTAAAACACCTGAATATGTACAAGCACTTGCAAGCCTAGAGGAAGGGCTGTGGAGCCACACCAGCGACAGCACGCAGGCCGACTTGGTGCCTGCAGGCCAGTCAGGATGGTCCTGGCCCCAGATGCTCCTCTGAAGCTTTCCATTTACCTGCCTGAGATACCCCTCCTGCCACGGCCCCCACTGCTTTTTTATTTCCTCACCTCTGCCTGGGGAGAAATTCAAGCGGCAGGTATGGATGACACATCCTCTTCTTTAGCAGGTGGCAGCCTAGCAACTCCTGTGGAAAGTCCAGCAGAGCCCCACTCACACTGGACCACCCACAAAGCCACGGCCCCTCACTCCCTACCACCACCCCAGCCCCGACACTGCTGACGGGGCAGAGAATATGGCATCAGGCACAGCTAAAGGGGATGTAGCTGTCTGGAGAGGTGTTTATATTGACCTAAACCCACGCACACCTGTGGGGGGGTTGGCAGGCAGTGTCAGGCTGCCCAAATCAGCCAATCCTCACCCCTCAGGGGCTCACAGTAGCAGAAAATGAACCTTGCTAAACGGGCCAGGCCCAAGGAACAGGTGTGGGCCCTTGAGAGTCAGGCTAGACAAGGGGCTGCAGCTGCGGATTGTTTTCTTATCATTTTATCTGGTCCATGAGTGGAAAACAAATTCAAGAAGACCCTATCCTAATGAGAGGAACCCAGGAGTCAGGGAGAGGAGTGATGGTGGGTGGAGACAGAGGCCTGGTGCCCTGGCTGCACTGGAAGTGTCTGGAAGAACAGGCAGAGAGAGGCTGCACAGAGTGATAGCCAGGGTCACAGACTTGTCAGAGCTGCTGTTTGTTAGTTCAAGTCCTGCTCTGAGGTATTCTGTGTCAGCTGTGAGCGACAGGTGAGCTGGGGGTTCTCTGCAAGGTGGGCTATGTGCACTGGTCCTGTGTGTCCAGCCCTGCTGGGGTACCTGCCCATGGGAGCTCTGTATCCTGGGAAGGGCCTGACTATGAGAGCCCCATGGGCTGCTGGGTAGCTGCACAGGTGAGCTCCATACCCTGGGAGGGACTTGAACACGAGAGCCCCGTGGGCTGTGGGGATGGGTGGTGCAGCCCAGGTGAGCACCATATCCTGGGATTGGCCTGACCACGAGAGCCCCATGGGCTGCTGGAGACCTGGTAAAGGATATCAGGACAGTCAGTGAAGCCACCGAGGATATACATCCAGTAGCTCCTATTTCCTACACCCTGCTGGAAATTCTACCATACACCAGGCCATGGCATTCTGTATTAGACTTCAATGATGCCTTCTTCTGTATTCCATTCATCTCAGAGTCACAAGAATTTTTGGCTTGTGAGTGGCAGGACACAACATGCAACAAAAGCAATAATGCTGGGCCGTCCTGCCCCAACGGTACAAAAATCCCCACACCATCATTGGGGAAATGACCTCTAAAGACCTAAACGTTCTACCTCTGTAAAAGGGAACCCTCCTTCAATATGCAGATGACATTCTGATCGCCAGGCCTACTAAAGACGCCTCGGAACTACCTAGCCAAGAAAGGATAGAAGGTGTCCAAGGAAAAGGCTCAAATATCCCAGGCTCAGGTGACATGCCTGGGCTTCATTCTCCCAGATATTCAGAGAAACGCATCCCAGGATAGGGAAGAAGCCATTTGCAGCCTTACTTCTTCTAAAACTAGAGGACAGCTTAGGGGTTCCTGGGGAGTCCAAGGTTTTCTGCATCTGGATCCCTAACTAGAGTCTAATAGCTGGGCCTCTACATGAAACACTGACACGAAAAGATGATGATCCTTTTATATAGAATCCAGAAGCGGCCTTTCAAGAATGGAAAAAGCAGTCAATTCAGACCCTTGCCCAGGGACTCCCTAATTTAGCTAAACCCTTTGACCTTTACATACCCGGTCAAAGTTTAATTCCCCTTGGAGCCTTAGTGCAAAAACTGGGACCACTTGAAATGGAGCAACACAAGAATGCCCTTCAGGTATGATAAACTATGGTCACCAAGCGCTTTGCCCACCGACTCATCAGGTCAGGATACTGGGGTATCTAAAAAGCTGGAAATCAGCAGCCCACAAGGCCAGCTCCCTCCTAAGGGAAAAGGACCCCACGTCGTGATCCTAACCACCCATCATGCCCTGATGTTGCAGGGGTCGCTCTGTGGACACACTGACCTCGAGTGAGGTGGCCCTCCAACTCCAACCTCCAGAGAGACAAACGGGGGCAACGGGCCCCCAAGATGACTCGTGTGACCATCACTTGACCTGGAGTTTCTCTCAGAAAACAAGAAGATTGTGCCCCGAAAGAGCAGACTACTGCTTGCAGGACTTACTGCACCCAGAGGGGAGCTAATAAGCTTGGCGAGGGAAACGTATATCACGCTTTCACCATAGAAAACCCTACAGACAACGCGGTGATGGTGGCCAATATGACCGGCTGGACTGCTGGCTACTTCTAAAAGCCGTTGACTCAGTGGACGTCATGGTCCTGGATCACCACTGACCCTGGACTGTCTGGGAGTTGCACGGGCAGGGTTCTGACACATGGTGCTGTTTGTACATTTATTCAGGGACCTAATTAAAGAAAGCACAGACTACTGGTCAGAGCATCTAGGCTGGCAAAAACCGTCAGCCTAAGGTCGCCGAACAAATGTGGGGTGGGGTGAAACCTGCAACCTCAGCATCTCTGCGCATCTCTTTCCTGGACCCTTAAAGGTCATTAGAATCTATAACACTTCCAATGCTGGTGCTCAGGCGGACGAGAAGTGAGGCAGGAGGCCTTGGGACAATCAACCTCACCTAGAGGCTGGTGGGGAGACGTTTTGCCCCTCCCCCCAGGTATCAGGGCTCCCACCACAGCATGAAGCAGTTACAAAAGAGGAGTCTGCACCCTCAACACCCCAAGAATGAGGAACGGAACAAAAAGCAGAGGAGGGGTTCATCACCGGCAACGTTCATTAAAAATTCCTGGGAGATAAAAAGAGAATCTGGGCAATAAAATAAAGTCTAACCTGTTTTTCCTTTGTGCTTTGTCTAATTTCACGTGCTCCTAGGGTTCCGCATGCAGAGGTCCCACACCCGGCACTTCAGACCCGATTTCCTAGTGCAGAATGGCTGGGTCGATACCTCAGCTAGTGGGGTCCCATGCAGACTCCACGGCATATAGCCTGTGCTGCAGCCAACCCAGCCCTCGAGAGCTCCATCCCCTCCCTCCCACTGACTCTGCCGTGATCCCTACACAGCAGCCAAGCCCACAGCCCGTGGGGGAGTGCACGCTGTCACCTCTCCATTCTGTTTTCAAAATAATGTTTCCTTTGCTTCTGAAGCAAACTCAGTCTTGATCTCTTGGCTCCAATGACACTGGGCACGGTGAATCCTGTTGGGGTCCACCCTGGAGGATTAGTAACAGAAATTGAGAACATTGTAACTTCAATGAACAGATGTGTGAGCCAAACTGTAGTTAACATAGAGCAGTGTATAATGCTCGGGTAAAATAAGATTTTTCTAAGACTTACATTTGATATTTCCATCACTTTACTATAAGCAAGTTCAGTGAACACGTCTGTCTTATTTGTCAGGTCAACATTAGAGAAATGAATTGATTTATTTCCATGGATGTACATCGAATACTCTTGGCTGAAGCTTCAATCTTGTTTTGAATGCTTTTCCATTGAAAAGGATACCTCTCTTTCAGCTCCCCCATTTCTGAGAAGTATAAAATCTTATAATTTATTATTACCAAAGGGGAAAGGTAGGAGAAGGGATAAATTAACAGTTTGGGATTAACACATACACACTGCTATGTATAAAATAGATCATCAACAAGGAACTACTGTATAGCACAGGGAACTACACTGAATATTTTGCAATAACCTATAAGGGGAAATAATCTGAAAAAGAATCGATATTTTTATTGACATCATCTATCAATGACAGATAAAATGTAACCTAAGCAAGGCCCATGGTGAACGCTTCTGACCCTGAAGATTTCAATCATCTAAAGTTTGGGCTCTGCCTATTTCCCAAGGCCTTTAATGGACATACGTGTAACTGTAGCTTAAAAATTCATCAGTTTGGGGTACGGGGAGGCACTGATTTGGAAAAATCCCTGGTGTTCTCCTTCCATGCACGGGACCCTTCCTACAGCTAAAACATGCCTGTCACACCTAGAGGATGGTACACCATTTGATCGGAAAGAGTTTGGAAAAGGCACCTCATCTCCTCATCGCCTGGTGCTCGGGTTCACCCCTCCAGCATCTTTCCTAACAATCTCCTCACTTGGGGATATCAGCACCGTCAACATCCTGTTGCACACAGTTTGGAATTTGTCCAGAGGATGAAGCGGAAGGATGAGAAAAATTTAGAGACAAGTCTTAGTTGTTTGGACAGGCACATGCCACTCTAATTTCCAATCTGGAAGACAAATTCATCAAAGGCTAGAATTGCCCACGGAAACAGAATAGGTCTAGAGGAAATCCCGCTGTTTTGTGTCCAGTTTCCAAAAACACAAGTTGAAAAATGGAACTCAGGGGCACTAAAATTCATGAAACTGCAGAGTTGAAAATATCTATTGTTGAAAAATGTCTTGAGGTAAGTCACAGAAAAGGACTTGTAAGCAAGGGGGTGTGGCAGGAAACAGATTTGAAGAGGTAGAAAGGACTCCTCATTAAAGCACAAGAAAAGGGGCTGAACATCACCAATGATGCAGGTGGCACAAAAGGGCGTATGCATTTTTTCTGAATATATTCAAGTAAAGGCCATACACACTTTTTATCCAACCAAACAGGTGGGCACTGGAAATCTATACTACAAAATGTATCACTTCACATCAGTCAGAAGGGCCATCCACATAAAGTGTAAACACCAGAAATGCAGGACAGGGCGAGGAGAAAAGGGAGCCCTGTGAGGCTGATAGTTGAAATGTAATTTGCCAATGACCACTCTGGAGAAGTGTATTGTGTTTGCTAAGACATCTAAAAGATGAGCTACAGAGCATAGTGCACTTGCACTCATGGGCGTATACCTTGGGAAAAACAAAAATGGACAGAAAACAGGCACCCCAACGTTTACCACCTCTCTGATAAAAAGGGCCTTCACTTGGATATAACCTAAATGTCCCTGGAAGGATAAAATGGATAAAAGAGATGGGGTACTTATGTAGAGTGGAATATTACTCATCCCGAAATCAATGGAATAAGGCCAGTTGGAACAACTCTGGAGGAGTTACATACGATCATTCTAAGTGACATATGTCAGAAAGAAAAAGACACATATCATAAGATGTCACTTAAAGGTGGAATCAGACATGGCTACACATGAAATAAACTACAAAACAGAAACATAGTCAAATATGTAGAAAATAGACATAAGGCTGCTAAATGGGAAAGGTGGGGAATGGTGAGGTATTATCCAGGAGGTTGAAATTAGCAAATATACCATTCCAAGTACCAAATTGAATAACTGACAAGGCCTACACGGTACCTCAAAGAACTGCACTCAGCCCACTCAAGTCACTGGACAATAATACATATGACTCGTAAGCATCTGAAAAATAATTTCTTGTTGTCTCACAGTACATGAATCAAGTGGATGTACAGCAGCAAAAAACAGAGCTTTGAAAATCAGCTGTAACCAATATAAAAATAAATTTAAAAATATTTATAAAAACGGTGAGACAGACAAAAATTCTTACAACTTTTGTTGAAGGGCTACGATGTAACATGGATTGAACACATGTAGACCCACAGCAGGATGATATATAAGGCTGGAAGCTATGCACGCTAAGAGATGTTAGAGAGGCTGGGTGAGGAAATGCAGACCTTTTAAAGTAATACTGCCTGGTACCCATTCCATGGGTCCCAAATCGGCAGGTTCAAGGGAATCTTCTGACAGCGAAAACATGCCTGCGAAACCGAGATGAATGTACACCGTGTGCTCAGGAAAGGTGTCTAAAATGCACCTCATTTTTGATCTCCTGGTGCTGGGGTTCGCCATTCCAGCCACATTATTAACAATATCCCCTCTTGGAGAATCAGCACCTTTAACATCCTGTTTCACACAGTTTGCAATTTGTGCAGAGGATAAATGGGAAGGGGGGAACCAATGAGAGATAAGCTGTAGGAGTTTTGACAGGCACATGTCACTCTAATTTCCCATTAGGAACAAGAATTAACCAAAGGCTCAGCCTGCCTCCTCAGAACCAGAATAGGGCCAGAAGAAATCCAATGGTTTGGCAGCGAGCTCACAATAAAAGCGAGTTGTAAAATGGAGCTCAGGAGCAGACAATTCAAAGACCTGCAAAGATATAAATGATAACCAACGTCCAAAAATATATTCAGGTAAGGCAATGAAGAGGATCTGAATGAGAGGCAGAATTGCAGGAAACAGATTTCAAAAGGTAGATTGTACTCACATTTAAAGCATATGAAAAGCAGCAGAATTTCTAAAATGATGCAGTTGGGCAAAAGGGTGTATGCCTTTTTTTCGTGAATATCTTCAGGAAAAAAACACATACAGAGTTTTTGGCCAACCAAGCAAGCGGGAAATGCAAATCCGCACAACAAAGAAGTCTCAATTTCCACTGCTCAGAAAGGCCATCCAAAAAATGTGTACAAACCAGAAATGCTGGAGAGGCCATGGAGAACAGGGAGCCTAGTCACGCTGATGGGTGGGGTATAAATATCCAAGAACCACTCTGAAGAAGTGTATGCTGTTTCCTAAAACATTTAAATACAAAGCCCCCAAGCAAAGGGGACGTCAACTCATGGACATATAACTTGGGAAGACTAAATATCGACAACACACAGGCACTCCAAAGTTTAGCGCTGCTCTGCATACAAGAACCTCAACTTCGGTACACCTAAAATATCCCAGGAAAAAGAGAAATGCATAAATAACTTGTGGTAATTTTGTACAACGGAATATCACACAGACGTGAAATCAATGTCATAAGGCCAGTAGCAGCATAAAGAGTGGATTTATGTATGATGATTCTAAGTTAAATTAGTCACACAGAAAAAGAATCTATTCATAAGATATCACTTACAGAGGGAATGTCAAGATCACAACACATGAACTGAATTAAGAAAGAGAACAGAGTCTCACATTTAGAAAACACTCTTATGCCTGTTTAATGGGAAAAGAGAGGTGGGGTGATGCATAAAACCAGAGTTTGATATTAGAACAGGTACCATTCCATAAACCAAATAGAGAACAGACGAGACCTACCCCTTCCTCAGTGAACGGGACTCAAACCCCCTATTCCCCACAGAGGAATATATCTGACTAGTGAGAATCTTAAAACCTATGTATTGATTTGTCTTCATAAGGGAATCAAGTGTGTCTAGACTGGCATAAACACGTCAGTGAAAATCAGCTCAACCCCATTATAAAAATGAATTTCAAAAACAAACAAAAAAACAGCGAAATTCTTACACAATTCCTTCAGGGGTTCTGATGAAACCTTGAATGACCCTATCTGTAAAGACAGCTGGATGAGACATAAGGCTGGACACTTGGGACTGAGAGGACTGGTGAGATTGGGAGAGAAAATGCAGACCCTTTAAAGTACTAATGCATGCCACGATTCCATGGATACCAAATCTCCAGGTAGTAGGGAATATCACTACAGTTATAACATGTATGGGAAACCTAGCGAATGGACACCCTGTGATGGTGAAAGGTTTCTAAAAGTCTCCTAATTTTTCCTCTCCTTGTGCTCCAGTTTCGCATTCCAACTGCTTTACTATCAATCTCCCAACTTAGGAGAGCCAGCCCCTATAACCTCCTGGTTCGCACAGTTTGCTAATTGTGCAGAGGATGAAAGGGAAGAGGGAGAACCAATCAGAGAGTAGATGTAGGCTTTTGGACAGGCACATGTCACTCTAAATTCCCGTCAGGAAGAAGAATTAACCAAAGCTTCAGCCACCTGCAGGGAACAGTATAGCCACCCCTGGAACAAGTATAGGTCCTGAAGCAAAATTGTGGATTTGCAGTCAGCTCCCAAAAATGGGATTTGAAAATTGGAGCTCACGGGCACAGCAATTCACAAACCTACAGTTATAAAGGACTACTGTCTTCCAAAAATCTGTTGAGGGAAGGCAACGAAGCTGACTTGAAAATGAGGCAGAATTGCACAAAACATATTTCAAGAGGTAAATTGGAATCGCCTTTAAAGCACAGGAAAAGCATCACAACTTCGACAATGATGCACTTGGCCAAAAAGGGCGTATGCGTTTTCTCCTGAATATATTCAGGAGAAAACGCATACGACCTTTTTGGACAATCAAGCAAGCACGCAATTCAAATCCACACTACAAATAATTGTCACTTCCCACGGGTCAAAAGGGACATCCGAAAATCTGTGAAAACCAGAAAGGCAAGAGGGAGATGCCAAGGCATGAAGCAATATGATCCAAAGTGTCATGAAGGATTGTGATGACAAGCACATGGAGCATTGTGATGACAAGATTATGTAGCATATTGCTGACAAAGGCATGGAGCATTGTGATGACAAGGTTCATGGAGCACTGTGATGACAAGCGTCACGGAGCATTGTGATTACAGGGGTCATGGAGCATTGGGAAGACAAGGGCATGGAGCATTTTGATGACAAGAGTCCCGGATCATTGTGTTCTCAGTGTTCATGGATCGTTGTGATGACAGGAGTCATGGAGCATTGTGATGACAGGGGTCATGGAGCATTGTGATGAGAAAGTCAAGGAGCATTGGGCTGAAAACGTTCATGGAGTATTGTGATGACAGGGGCCATGGAGGCTTGTGATGACAAGGTACTGGAGCATTGTGATGAGAAGACCATGGAGACTTGTGATGACAAGTCTCATGGAATATTCTGATGAAAAGGGGCATGGAGCATTGTGATTACAGGGGTCTTGGGGCATTGTGATGACAAGGGCATGGAGCATTGGGATGAGATGGCCATGGAACGTTCTGATGACATGCATCATGGAGCTTTGTGATGACAAGGGCATGGAACATTGTGATGAAAAAGGCATGGAGCCTTGTCATGACAGGGTTCAAGGAGCATACTGAGGACAAGTGTCAGGGAGCATTGTGATGACAAGTGTATTGAGCATTGTGATGAAAAAGGTCATGGAGCATTGTGATGAGAAGACAATGGATGATTGTGATGACGAGCGTCATGGGGCGTTGTGATGATAAGTGTTATGGAACATTTTGATCACAAGGATTTGGAGCATTGTGATGACAGAGATCATGGAGCATTTTGATTTCATTGTGATGACAATAGCATGAAGCATTTTGATGATTGGCATGGTGCATTGTGATGACCGGGTTCATGGATCATTGAGATGAAAAGGGGCATGGAGCATTGTGATTACAGAGGTCTTGGAGCATTGTGATTAGAAGGGTCATGGAGCCTTGTGATGACAAGACCATGGAACATCGTGATGGCAGGCGTCATGGAGCACTGTTATGACAGGGTTAATGGAGAATTGTGATGGCAAGGGCATGGAACATTGTGATGAGAAGGCCATGGAGCCTTCTGATGACATGCGTCATGGAGCTTTGTGATGACAAGGTCATGGAGCAATGTGATGAGAGCATTCATGGAGCATTGTGATGACAGGAGCATGAAGCATTGGTCTGACAAGTTTCATGGATAATTGTGTTGACAGTGGGCATGGCACATTGTGATGAAAAGGGCATGGAGCATTGTGATGACAAGGTCATGGAGTATTGTGAAGACAGGTGTCAGGGAGCATTGTGATGGCATATTTCATGTTCCATTGTGATGACAATGGCATGGAGCATTGTGATGCCGAGTGTTATGGAGGATTGTGATGACAAAGGTAATGGAGCATTGTGATGACAAGGGCTTGGAGCATTGTGATGACAAGGGCCATGGAGCATTGCAATGACAAGGGCATGGAGCATTGTGATGACAACGGCCTTTCAGAATTTTGATGAAAATGTCGTGAAGCATTGTGATGACAAAGGCATGGAGCTTGCTATGACAGGGGTCATGGGACATTGCGATGACAAGTGCATGGAGAATTGTGATGACAAGAGCATATAACATGGGGATGAGAACTGTCATGGAGCATTGTGATGACAAGGACCTGGAGAATTGTGATGACAAGGGACATGGAGCATTGTGATGACCAGGGCATGGAGCATTGTTATGGCAAGACCGTGGAGCACTGTGATGAGAAGACCATGGATAATTCTGGTGACGAGCATCATGGAGCACTGTAATGACAAGGGGCATGGAGCATTGTGATGATACGTCGCATGGAGCATTGTGATGACAGGGATCATGGATCATTGTGATGACCAGGGCATGGAGCATTGTGATGGCAATACCGTGGAGCACTGTGATGAGAAGACCATGGATAATTGTGATGACGAGCGTCATGGAGCGCTGTAATGACAAGCGGCATGGAGCATTGTGATTACAGGGGTATTGGAGCATTGTGATGACAAGGGCATGGATCATTGTGAAGAGAAGGCCATGGAGCATTCTGATGAATGTGTCATGGAGCACTGTGATGACAAGTGCATGGATCATTGTGATTACAGGTGTCTTGGAGCATTGTGATGAAAAGGGCATGGATCATTGTGATGAAAAAGGCATGGAGCCTTGTCATGACAGTGTTCAAGGAGCATACTGACGACAAGTGTCAGGGAGCATTGTGATGACAAGTGTATTGAGCATTGTGATGACAAAGGTTATGGAGCATAGTGATGAGAAGACGATGGATAATTGTGATTATGAGCATCATGGGGTGTTGTGATGAGAAGTGTTATGGAACATTGTGATCACAAGGGTTTGGAGCATTGTGATGACAGAGGTCATGGAGAATTTTGATTTCATTGTGAGGAAAATAGCCTGAAGCATTATGATAATGGGCATGGTGCATTGTGATGATAGGATTCATGGAGCTTTGAGATGAAAAGGGGCATGGAGCATTGTGATAAAAAGTGTCTTGGAGCATTGTGATGAGAAGTCCATGGAACATTCTAATGACATGAGTCATGGAGCTTTGTGATGACAAGAGCATGGAGCATTGTGATTACAGGGGTCTTGGAACATTGTGATGACAAGTGTCATGGAGCCTTGTGAATGACAAGGCCGTGGAACTTTGTGATGGCAGGGGTCATGGAACATTGTTATGACAGGTGTAATGGAGCATTATGATGAGAAGGACAGGAAGCATTGGTGTGAAATGTTTCATGGATTACTGTGATGAGAGTGGGCATGGAGCATTGTGATGACAAGAGCACAGAACACTGTGATACAATGGTCATAGAGGATTGTAATGACAAGGGCATGGAGCATAGTGATGAGAAGGGCATCGAGCATTGTGATGACATGTGTCATGGAGCTTTGTGATGACAAGGGCATGGAGAAATATGATGAGAGGGTTCATGGAGCATTGTGATGACAATGACATGGAGCATTGTGATGTAAAGGGTTAAGTTGATTTGTGATGACAAACGTCATGGAGCATTTTAATGACAAGGGCAGGGAGCATTTTGATGACAGGTTCATGCAGCAATTTGATGAAAATTGTAATGGAATATTTTGATGACAGGGGTTATAGAACATTGTGATGTCAGGGGTCATGGAGCTTTGGGATGAAAAGTGTCATGAAGCATTTAGATGACAGGTGTTGTGGAACATTGTGATGTCAGGTGTCATGGAATACTGTGATTACAGGGGTCATGGAGCATTGTGATGAGAAGGGTCATGGAGCCTTGTGAGGACAAGGCCATGGAACATCGTGATGGCAGTGGTCATGGAGCATTGTTATGACAGGGGTAATGGAACATTGTGATGGCAATGGCATGTAGGATTGTGATGAGAAGGCCATGGAGCATTCTGATGACATGTGTCTTGGAGCTTTGTGATGACAAGGGCATTGAGCAGTGTGATGAATGCGTTCATGGAGCATTGTGGTGAAAATGACATGGAGCATTGTGATGCCAAGTGTCATGGATCTTTTTGATGACAAAGGTCATGGAGGATTTTGATGACAAGGGCGTTGTGCACTGTGATGAGAAGGGCAGGGAGCATTGTGATGACAGGGTCATGGAGCAATTTGATGAAAAGGGTCATGGAACATTTTGATGACAGGGGTTATTGAACATTGTGATGCCAGGGGTCATGGAGCATTTTGATGAAAAAGTTTTGGGAGCATTTTGATGACAGGGGTTATGGAACATTGTGATGTCAGGGGTCATCAAACATTGTGATGATATGTGCATGTAGCATTGTGATGAAAGGAGTCATGGAACATTGTGATGACAGGGGTGAGGGAGTATTGTGACGAAAGGTGATGTAACATTGTGATATCAGTGGTGAGAGAGCATTTTGATGAGAAGTGCATGGAGCATTGTGATGACAAGATTGTGGAGCACTGTGATGACAAGCGCATGGTGCATTTTGATGACATGTGTCATGGAGCACTGTGCTGACAAGCGCATGGAGCATTGTGATGACATGTGTCATGGAGCATTGTGCTGAGAAAGGCAGAGAGGATTGTGATGACAATGGTCAAAGAGCATTGTGATGAAAAGTTCATGGAGCATTGTGGTTAAAATGGTCACAGAGACTGTTGATGATGAGGGCATGGACCATTGAGATGACAAAGGTCATGAAGCATTGTGATGAATGAAGTCACGGAGCATAGTGATGACAGGGGTCATGGAACAATGTGATAACAGGGGCATGGATCATTGTGATGACAGGTGTCATGGAGCACTGTGATGACAAGCGTCACGGAGCATTGTGAATACAGGGTTCATGGAGCATTGGGATGAAAAGGGCATGGATCATTGTGATGACAAGGGTCATGGAGCATTGGGCTGAAAATGTTCATGGAGTATTGTGATGACAGGGGTCATGGAGCATTTTGATGAGAAGGTCATAGAGCATTGGGTTGAAAATGTTCATGGAGTATTGTGATGACAGGGATCATGGAGCATTTTGATGACAAGTTTCTGGAGCACTTTTATGAGAATACAATGGAGACTTGTGATGACAAGTCTCATGGAGCACTCTGATGAAAAGGGACATGGAGCATTGTGATTACAGGGATCTTGGAGCATTGTGATGACAAGGGCATGGAGCATTGTGAGGAGAAGGCCATGGAGCATTCTGATGACATGCGTCATTGAGTTTTGTGATGACAAGGGCATGGAGCATTGTGATTACAGGGGTCTTGGAGCATTGTGATTAAAAGGGCATGGATCATTGTGATGAAAAAGGCATGGAGACGTGTCATGACAGGGTAAGTGGAGCAGACTGATGACAAGTGTCAGGGAGCATTGTGATGACAAGTGTACTGAGTATTGTGATGACAAAAGTCATGGAGCATTGTGATGAGAAGACCATGGATAATTGTGATGATGAGCATCATAGGGTGTTGTGATGATAAGTGTTATGGAATATTGTGATCACAAGGGATTGGAGCATTGTGATGACAGAGGTCATGGAGCATATTGATTTCATTGTGATGAAAATAGCCTGAAGCATTATGATGATGGGCATGGTCCATTTTGATGACAGGGTTCATGGAACATTGAGATGAAAAGACGCATGGAGCATTTTGATTACAAGGGTCTTGGAGCATTGTGATGGCAAGGGCATGGAGCATTGCGGTGACAGGGCCATGGAACATTCTGATGACATGCGTCATGTAGCTTTTTGATGAAAAGGGCATGGAGTATTTTGATTAGAGGGTTCGTGGAGCATTGTTATGACAAGTGTCATGGAGCCTTGTGATGACAAGGCCGTGGAACATTGTGATGGCAGGTGTCATGGAGCATTGTTATGACAGAGGTAAAGGAGCATTGTGATGAGAAGGGCATGGAGCATTGGTCTGAAATGTTTAATGGATTATTGTGATGAGAGTGGGCATAGAGCATTGTGATGATAAGGGAATGGAACACTGTGATACATGGGTCATGGAGGATTGTAATGACAAGGTCATGGCGCATTGTGATGAGAAGGGCATCGAGCATTGTGATGACAAGTGTCATGGAGCGTTGTGATGACAAGGGCATGGAGCAATGTGATGAGAGGGTTCATGAAGCATTTTGATGACAATGACATGGAGCATTGTGATGCCAAGGGTCATGGCGCTTTGTGATGACAAAGGTCATGGAGCATTTTGATGATAAGTGCATGATGCACTGTGATGAGAAGGGCAGGGAGTATTTTGATGAGAGGGTCATGCAGCAATATGATGAAAAGTGTATTGGAACATTTTGATGACAGGGATTATAGAATATTGTGATGTCAGGGGTCATGTAACAATGTGATGATAAAGGGATGTAGCATTTTGATGACAGGGGTCATGGGACATTGTGATTACAGGGGTGAGGGAGTATTGTGACGACTAGTGATGGGACACTGTGATATCTCTGGTGAGAGAGCATTTTGATGAGAAATGTATGGAGCATTTTGATTACAAGGTTTATGGAGCTTTGCAATGACAAGTTTATGGACCGTTGTGATGAAAAGTGAATGGCACATTGTGATGACAAGGGTCATGGAATATTTTTCAGACAAAGGCATGGAGCATTGTGATGACAACAGTCACGGAGCATTGTGATGAAAATGGAATGGGGCATTGTAATGAAAAAGGCATGGAGCCTTTTAGTGACAGGGTTCAAGGAGCATTCTGATGACAAGTGTCAGGGAGCATTGTGATGACAAGTGTAATGAGACTTGTGATGAAAAAGGTCATGGAGCATTGTGATGAAAAGGGCATGGAATTTTGTGATGACAAGCATCATGGAGCATTGTGATGACAAGTGTTATGCAACATTGGGATCACAAAGTTTTGGAGCATTTTGATGACAGAGGTCATGGATCATTTTGATTTCAAGGAGCATGGAGCATTTTGATGACAAGGGCATGAAGCAATGTGATCCCAAGGTTCATGGAGTTTAGTGATGACAATGGAAATGGAGTATTGTGATGACAAGAACATAGAGCATTGTAATGACAAGGTCATGTAGCATTTTGCTGACAAAGTCATGGAGCATTGTGATGACTAGGCCGTGGAACACTGTGATGACAGGGGTCATGGAGCATTGTTATGACAGGGGTAATGGAGCATTGTGATGAGAAGGGCATGGAATATTGATCTGAAATGTTTTATGGATTATTGTGATGAGAGTGGTCATGGAGCATTGTGATGACAAGGGCACAAAACACTGTGATACATGGGTCATGCAGGATTGTAATGACTTGGGCATGGAGCATTGTGATGAGAAGGGCATCGAGCATTGTGATGACAAGTGTCATGGAGCTTTCTGATGACAAGGGCATGGAGCAATGTGATGAGAGGGTTCATGGAGCATTGTGATGACAATGACATGGACCATTGTGATGCCAAGGGTCATGGAGCTTTGTGATGACAAGTCATGGAACATTTTGATGACAAGGGAATGGTGCATTGTGATGAGAAGTGCAGGGAGCATTTTGATGACCGGGTCATGCAGCAATTTGATGAAAAGTGAAATGGAACATTTTAATGGCAGGGGTTATAGAATATTGTTATGTCAGGGTTATTGGAACTTTGGGATGAAAAGGGTCATGGAGCATTTTGATGACAGGGGTTATGGAACATTGTTATGTCAGGGGTCATGGAACATTGTCATGATAAGGGGATGTAGCATTGTGATGACAGGGTCATGGAACATTGTGATTACAGGGGTGTGGGAGTATTGTGATGACTAGTGATGGAACATTGTGATATCTCTGGTGAGAGCATTTTGATGAGATGTGCATGGACCAGTGTGATTACAAAGTTTATGGAGCATTGCAATGATAAGGTTGTGGACCTTTGTGATGACAATGGTCATGGAGCATTGTTCTCACAAAGAAATGGAGCATTGTGATGACAAGGGTCAGAGTGAATGGTGATGAAAAGTTCATGGAGCATTGTGGTTACAAATGTCACAGAGCCTTGTGATGACGCGGGCATGGACCATTGTGATGACAAACGTTATGAAGCATTGTGATGACTGGAGTCACGGGGCATTCTGATGACAGGGGTCATGGAGCATTGTGATGACAAGGGCATGGAGTATTGTGATGACAGCTAATGGAGCACTGGTCTGACAAATTTCATAGATTATTGTGATGACAGTGGGCATGGTGCATTGTGATGACAAGGGCATGGAGCATTGTGATGAGAAGGTCATGGAGTATTGTGAAGACAGATGTCAGGGAGCATTGTGATGACATATGTCATGGTCCATTGCATGACAATGGCATGGAGAATTGTGATGCCAAATGTAATGGAGGATTGTGATGACAAATATAAAGGAGCATTGGGATGATTAGGGCTAGGAGCATATGATGACAAGGGGATTGAGAATGTTCATGACAATGTCGTGAAGGATTGTGCTGACGAGTTCCTGGAGCATTGTGATGACAAAACTATGGAGCCTTGTGATGACAAGTCTCATGGAGCATACTGATGAAAAGGGGCATGGAGCATTGTGGTTACAGGGGTCATGGAACATTGTGATGACAAGGGCATGTAACATTGTGTGGAGAATACCAAGGAGCATTCTGATGGCATGCGTCATTGAGCTTTGTGAGGACAAGGGCATGGAGCATTGTAATTACATGGGTCTGGGAGCATTGTGATGAAAAGGGCATGGACCATTGTGATGAAAAAGGCATGGAGCCTTGTCATGACAGGTTTCAAGGAGCATACAGACAACAAGTGTCAGGGAGCATATTGATGACAAGTGTATTGAGCATTGTGATGACAATGGTCATGGAGCATTGTGATAAGAATACCATGGATAATAATGATGACGAACGTCATGTGGCATTGTGATGAAAAGTGATATGGAATATTGTGATCACAAGGGTTTGGAGCATTGTTATGACAGAGGTCATGGAGCATTTTGATTTCATTGTGATGACAATAGCATGAAGCAATTTGATGATGGTCATGGTGCACTGTGATGACAGGGTTCATGGATCATTGAGATGAAAAGCGGCATAGAGCATTGTGATTACAGGGTTCTTGGAGCATTGTGATGAGAAAGGTCATGGAGCTTTGTGATGACAAGGATATGGAACATCGTGATGGCAGGGGTCATGGAGCATTGTTATGTCAGGTGTAATGGAGCATTCTGATGGCAAGGGCGTGGAGCATTGTGATGAGAAGGCCATGGAGCATTCTGATGACATGTGTCATGGAGCTTTGTGAAGACAAGGGCATTGAACAATGTGATGAGAGCGTTCAGGGAGCACTGTGATGACAATGACATGGAGCATTGAGAGGCCAAAGGTCATGGATTTTTGTGATGAAAAAACTCATGGAGAATTTTGATAGCAAGGGCGTAGTGCATTGTGATGAGAAGGGCAGGGAGCATTGTGATGACAGGGTCATGGAGCAATTTGATGAAAAGTGTCATGGAACATTTTGATGACAGGTGTTATGGAACATTTTGATGTCAGGGGTCATCGAACATTGTGATGATAAGTGCATGTAGCATTGTGATGACAGGAGTCATGGAACATTGTGAGGACAGGGTTGAGGGAGTATTCTGACAAATAGTGATGTAGCATTGTGATATCAGTGGTGAGAGAGCATTTTGATGAGAAGTTCATGGAGCATTTTGATGAGAAATTTTATGGAGCATTGTGATGACAAGGTTGTAGAGCACTGTGATGACAAGCGTATGGTGCATTGTGATGACATGTGTCATGGAGCATTGTGCTGACAAGCACATGGAGCATTGTGATGACAAGGGTCAAAGAGCATTGTGATGAAAAATTCATGGAGCATTGTGGTTAAAAAGGTCACAGAGACTGTTGATGATGAGGGCATGGACCATTGTGATGACAGAGGTCATGAAGCATTGTGATGACTGGAGTCACGGATCATTTTGATGACAGGGGTCATGGAGCATTGTGATAACAAGGGCATGGAGCATTGTGATGACAAGGGCATGTAACATTGATCTAATAAGTTTCATTGATTATTGCGATGACAGTTGGAATGGCACATTGTGATGACAAGGGCATGGTGCATTGTGATGAGAAGTTCAGGGAGAATTTTGATGACCGGGTCATGCAGCAATTTGATGAAAATTGTAATGGAACATTTTGATGCCAGGGGTTATAGAACATTGTGATGTCAGGGGTCTTGCAGCTTTGGGATGAAACGGATCATGGAGGATTTTGATGGCAGTTGTCATGGAACATTGTGATGATAAGGGGATGTAGAAGTGTGATGACAGTGTCATGGATCATTGTGATTACAGGGGTGAGGGAGTATTATGATGACTAGTGATGGAACACTGTGATATCTCTTCTGAGAGAGCATTTTTATGAGAAGGGCACGGAGCATTGTGATTACAAGGTTTATGGAGCATTGCAATGACAAGGTTGTGGACCGTTGTGATGAAATGTGCGTGGCATATTGTGAAGACAATGGTCATGGAGCATTGTTCTGACAAAGACATGGAGGATTGTGATGGCAAGTATCACAGAGAATTGTGATGAAAAGTTCATGAAGCATTGCGGTTACAAAGGTCACAGAGCTTTGTGATGACGCGGCCATGGACCACTGTGATGACAAACGTTATGAAGCATTGAGATGCCTGGAGTCACGGAGCATTGTGATGACAGGGGTCATGGAGCATTGTAATGACATGTGTCATGGAGCATTGTGCTGACAAGCGAATGGAGCATTGTGATGACAAGGGTCATGGAGCATTGTGCTGAGAAAGGCATAGAGCATTGTGATGACAAGGGTCAAAGAGCATTGTGATGAAAATTTCATGGAACATTGTGCTTAAAAAGGTCACAGAGACTGTTGATGACGAGGGCATGGAAAACTGTGATGACAAAGGTCATGAAGCATTGGGATGACTGGAGTTATGGAGCAGTGTGATGACAGGGGTCATGGACATTTGTGATAACAAGGGCATGGAGCATTGTGATGACAAGGGACTGGAGCATTGGTCTAATAAGTTTCATGGATTATTGCGATGACTGTTGGAATGGTGCATTGTGATGACAAGGGCATGGAGCATTGTGATGACCTGGTCATGCAATATTGTTAAGAAAAGTGTCAGGGAGCATTGTGATGACATATGTAATGGCCCATTGGGAAGACAATGGCATGGAGCATTGTGATGCCAAGTGTCATGGAGGATTCTGATGACAAAGGTAATGGAGCGTTGTGATGACAATGGCTTGGAGCATTGTGATGACAAGGGTCAGGGAGCATTGTGCTGACAAGTGCGTGGAGAATTGTGATGACAAGGGTCATGGAGCATTCTGATGACAAGCTTGTGGAGTATTTTGATGACAATGACATGGAGCATTGTGATGAAAACGGCATGGGGCATTGTGATGAAAAAGGCATGGAGCCTTTTCGTGGCAGGGTTTAAGGAGCATTCTGATGACAAGTGTCAGGGAGAATTGTGATGACAAGTGTATTGAGAATTGTGATGACAAAGGTCATGGAGCATTGTGATGAAAAGGGCATGGAGTATTGTGATGACAGGCATCATGGAGCGTTGTGATGACAAGTGTTATGGAACATTGTGATCACAAGGGTTTGGAGCATTGTGATGACAGAGGTCATGGATCATTTTGATTTCAAGGAGCATGGAGCATTGTGATGACAAGGGCATGAAGCAATGTGATCCCAAGGTTCATGGAGGATTGTGATGACAATGGAAATGGAGTATTGTGATGAAAAGCGCACAGAGCATTTTAATGACAAGGTCATGTAGCATTTTGCTGACAAAGGCATGGAGCATTGTGATGACATGTGTCATGGCTCACTGTGATGACAAGCGTCACGGATAATTGTGAATACAGGGGTCATGGAGCATAGGGATGACAAGGGCATGGATCATTGTGAGTACAAGGGTCATGGAGCACTGGGCTGAAAATGTTCATGGAGTGTTGTGATGACTGGGGTCATGGAGCATTGTGATGACTAGGGAATGGAGCATTGTGATAACAAGTGTCCCGGATCATTGTGTTGTCAGGTGTCATGGAGTGTTGTGATGACAGTGGTCATGGAGCATTGTGATGATATTGGCCATGGAACATTGTGATGAGTAGGTCGTGGAGCACTGGGCTGAAAATGTTCATGGATTATTGTGATGACAGGTGTCATGGAGCATTTTGAGGACAAGGGATTGGAGCATGGTGATGACAAGGTCCTGGAGCACTGTGATGAGAAGACCATGGAGACTTGTGATGACAAGTCTCATGGAGCATTCTGATGAAAAGGGGCATGGAGCATTGTGATTACAGGTGTCTTGGTGCATTGTGATGACGAAGGCATGGAGCATGGTGATGAGAAAGCCAAGGAGTATTCTGATGACATGCGTCATGGAGTTTTGTGATGACAAGGGCATGGAGCATTGTGATTACAGGGATCTTGGAGCATTGTGATGAAGACGGCATGGATCATTGTGATGAAAAAGGCATGGAGCCTTGTCATGACAGGGTTCAAGGAGCATACTGACGACAAGTGTCAGGGAGCATTGTGATGACAGGTGTATTGAGCATTGTGATGACAAAGATCATGGAGCACTGTGATGAGAATACCATGGATAATTGTGATGATGAGCGTCATTGGGTGTTGTGATGATAAGTGTTATGGAACATTGTGATCACAAGGGTTTGGAGCATTATGATGACAGAGGTCATGGAGAATATTGTTTTCATTGTGATGACAATAGACTGAAGCATTATGATGATGGGCATGGTGCACTGTGATGAAATGGTTCATGGAGCATTGAAATGAATAGTGGCATAGAGCATTGTGATTACAGGGTTCTAGGAGCATTGTGATGAGAAGTGTCAAGGAGCTTTGTGATGACAAGGCCATGGAACATCGTGATGCCAGGGGTTATGGAGCATTGTTATGACTGGTGTAATGGAGCATTGTGATGGCAAGGGCATGGAGCAATGTGATGAGAAGGCCATGGAGCATACTGATGACATGTGTCATGGAGCTTTGTGAAGACAATGGCATGGAGCAATGTGATGAGAGCATTCATTTAGCATTGTGATGACAATGACATGGAGCACTGTGATGCCAAGGGTCTTGGATCTTTGTGATGACAAAAGTCATGGAGCATTTTGATGGCAAGTGCGTTCTGCATTGTGATGAGAAGGGCAGGGAACATTGTGATGACAGGGTCATGGAGCAATTTGATGAAAACTGTCATGGAACATTTTGATGACAGGTGTTATGGAACATTGTGATGTCAGGGTTCATCGAACATTGTGATGATAAGTGCATGTAGCATTGTGATGACAGGAGTCATGGAACATTGTGATGAGAGGGGTGAGGGAGTATTGTGACAAATAGTGATGTAGCATTCTGATATCAGTGGTGAGAGAGCATTTTGATGAGAAGTGAATGGAGCATTGTGATGAAAAATTTTAAGGAGCATTGTGATGAGAAGATTGTGGAGCACTGTGATGACAAGCACATGGCGCATTGTGATGACATGTGTCATGGAGCATTGTGCTGACAAGCGCATGGGGCATTGTGATGACAAGTGTCAAAGAGCATTGTGATGAAAATTTCATGGAGCATTGTGGTTAATAAGGTCACAGAGATTGTTGATGACGAGGGAATGGACCATTGTGATGACAAAGGTCATGAAGCATTGTGATGACTGGAATCACGGTGCACTGTGATGACAGGGGTCATGGAGCATTGTGAAAAACAGGGCATGGAGCTTTGTGATGACAAGGGCATGGAACATTGGTCTAATATGTTTCATGGATTATTGTGATGACACTTGGAATGGCGCATTGTGATGACAAGGGCAAAGAACATTGTGATGACCAGGTCATGCAGTATTGTGAAGAGAGGTGTCAGGGAGCATTGTGATGACATATGTAATAGCCCATTGTGATGACAAGGGCATGGAGCATTGTGATGACCAGGTCATGCAGTATTGTGAAGACAAGTGTCAGGGAGCATTGTGATGACATATGTAATGGCCCATTGTGATGACAATGGCATGGAACATTGTGATGCCAAGTGTCATGGAGGATTCTGATGAAAAAGCTAATGGAGCATTGTGATGACTAGGGTCAGGGAGCATTGTGCTGACAAGTGCATGGAGAATTGTGATGACAAGTGTCATGGAGCATTCTGATGACAAGCTTGTGGAGTATTTTGATGACAATGGCACGGAGCATTGTGATGAAAACGGCATGGGGCATTGTGATGAAAAAGGCATGTAGCCTTTTCGTGACAGTGTTTAAGGAGCATTCTGATGACAAGTGTCAGGGAGCATTGTGATGACAAGTGTATTGCGAATTGTGATGACAAAGGTCATGGAGCATTGTGATGAAAAGGGCATGGAGTACTGTGATGACAGGCATCATGGAGCGTTGTGATGACAAGTGTTATGGAACACTGTGGTCACAAGGGTTTGGAGCATTGTGATGACAGAGGTCATTTATCATTTTGATTTCAAGGAGCATGGAGCATTGTGATGACAATGGCATGAAGCAATGTGATCCCAAGTTTCATGGAGGATTGTGATGACAATGGAAATGGAGTATTGTGATGACATGCACATAGAGCATTGTAATGACAATGTCATGTAGCATTTTGCTGACAAAGGCATGGAGCATTGTGATGACAGGTGTCATGGAGCACTGTGATGAGAAGCGTCACAGAGCATTTTGAATACAGGGGTCATAGATCTTTGGGATGACAAGGGCATGCATCATTGTGATGACAAGTGTCATGGAGCACTGGGCTGTAATTTTTCATGGAGTGTTGTGATGACAGGTTTCATGGAGCATTGTGTTGACTAGGGAATGCAGCACTGTGATGACAAGAGTCCCGGATCATTGTGTTGTCAGGTGTCATGGAGTGTTGTGTTGAGAGTGGTCATGGAACACTGTGATGATATTGGCCATGGAGCATTGTAATGAGTAGGTCGTGGGGCATTGGGCTGAAAAATTTCATGGTTTATTGTGATGACAGGTGTCATGGAGCATTGTGATGACAAGGGAATGGAGCATGGTGATGACAAGGTCCTGGAGCACTGTGATGAGAAGACCATGGAGACTTTTGATGACAAGTCTCAGGAGCATTCTGATGAAAAGGGGCATGGAGCATCGTGATTACAGTGGTCTTGGTGCATTGTGATGACGAGGGCATAGAACATTGTGATGAGAAGTCCATGGAGCATTCTGATGACATGCGTCATGGAGTTTTGTGATGACAAGGACATGGAGCATTGTGATTACAGGGATTTTGGAGCACTGTGATGAAGAGCACATGGATCATTGTGATGACAAGGGCACAGAACACTGTGATACATGGGTCATGCAGGATTGTAATGACAAGGGCATGGAGCACTGTGATGAGGAGGGCATCAAGCATTGTGATGACAAGTGTTATGGAGCTTTGTGATGACAAGTGCATGGAGCCATGTGATGAGAGGGTTCATGGAGCATTGTGATGACAATGACATGGAACATTGTGATGACAATGGAAATGGAGCATTGTGATGACAAGTGTGTTGAGAATTGTGATGACAAAGGTCATGGAGCATTGTGATGAAAAGGGCATGGAGTATTGTGATGACAGGCATCATGGAGCGTGGTGATGACAAGTTTTATGGAACACTGTGATCACAAGGGTTTGGAACATTGTGATGACAGAGGTCATGGATCATTTTGATTTCAAGGAGCATGGAGCCTTGTGATGACAAGGCCGTGGAACATTGTGATGGCAGGTGTCATGGAGCATTGTTATGACAGAGGTAAAGGAGCATTGTGATGAGAAGGGCATGGAGCATTGGTCTGAAATGTTTAATGGATTATTGTGATGAGAGTGGGCATAGAGCATTGTGATGATAAGGGCATGGAACACTGTGATACATGGGTCATGGAGGATTGTAATGACAAGGTCATGGCGCATTGTGATGAGAAGGGCATCGAGCATTGTGATGACAAGTGTCATGGAGCGTTGTGATGACAAGGGCATGGAGCAATGTGATGAGAGGGTTCATGAAGCATTTTGATGACAATGACATGGAGCATTGTGATGCCAAGGGTCATGGCGCTTTGTGATGACAAAGGTCATGGAGCATTTTGATGATAAGTGCATGATGCACTGTGATGAGAAGGGCAGGGAGTATTTTGATGAGAGGGTCATGCAGCAATATGATGAAAAGTGTATTGGAACATTTTGATGACAGGGATTATAGAATATTGTGATGTCAGGGGTCATGTAACAATGTGATGATAAAGGGATGTAGCATTTTGATGACAGGGGTCATGGGACATTGTGATTACAGGGGTGAGGGAGTATTGTGACGACTAGTGATGGGACACTGTGATATCTCTGGTGAGAGAGCATTTTGATGAGAAATGTATGGAGCATTTTGATTACAAGGTTTATGGAGCTTTGCAATGACAAGTTTATGGACCGTTGTGATGAAAAGTGAATGGCACATTGTGATGACAAGGGTCATGGAATATTTTTCAGACAAAGGCATGGAGCATTGTGATGACAACAGTCACGGAGCATTGTGATGAAAATGGAATGGGGCATTGTAATGAAAAAGGCATGGAGCCTTTTAGTGACAGGGTTCAAGGAGCATTCTGATGACAAGTGTCAGGGAGCATTGTGATGACAAGTGTAATGAGACTTGTGATGAAAAAGGTCATGGAGCATTGTGATGAAAAGGGCATGGAATTTTGTGATGACAAGCATCATGGAGCATTGTGATGACAAGTGTTATGCAACATTGGGATCACAAAGTTTTGGAGCATTTTGATGACAGAGGTCATGGATCATTTTCATTTCAAGGAGCATGGAGCATTTTGATGACAAGGGCATGAAGCAATGTGATCCCAAGGTTCATGGAGTTTAGTGATGACAATGGAAATGGAGTATTGTGATGACAAGCACATAGAGCATTGTAATGACAAGGTCATGTAGCATTTTGCTGACAAAGTCATGGAGCATTGTGATGACATGTGTCATGGAGCACTGTGATGACAAGTGTCACGGAGCATTGTGAATACAGGGGTCATGGAGCATTGGGATGACAAGGGCATGGATCATTGTGATGACAAGTGTCATGGAGCATTGGGCTGTATATGTTCATGGAGCATTGTGATGACAATGACATGGAACATTGTGATGACAATGGAAATGGAGCATTGTGATGACAAGTGTATTGAGAATTGTGATGACAAAGGTCATGGAGCATTGTGATGAAAAAGGCATGGAGTAATGTGATGACAGGCACCTTAGAGCGTTGTGATGACAAGTGCTATGGAACATTGTGATCACAAGGGTTTGGAGCATTGTGATGACAGTGGTCATGAATCATTTAGATTTCAAGGAGCATGGAGCATTATGATGACAAGGGCATGAAGCAATGTGATCCCAAGGTTCATGGAGGACTGTGATGACAATGGGAATGGAGTATTGTGATGACAAGCGCATAGAGCATTGCAATGACAAGGTCAGGTAGTATTTTGCTGACAAAGGCTTGGAGCATTGTGATGACAGGTGTCATGGAGCCCTGTGATGACAAGCGTCATGGAGCATTGTGAATACAGGGGTCATGGAGCATTGGGATGACAAGGGCATGGGTGATTGTGATGACAAGGTTCATGGAGCATTGGGCTGAAAATGTTCCTGGAGTAATTTGATGACAGGGAACATGGAGCATTTTGATGACAAGTTCCTGGAGCACTTTGATGAGAAGAAAATGGAGACTTGTGATGACAAGTCTCATGGAGCATTTTGATGTAAAGGGACATGGATCATTGTGATTACAGGGGTCTTGGAGCATTGTGATGACAAGGGCATGGAGCATTGTGATGAGAAGGCCATGGAGCATTCTGATGACATGCATCATTGAGCATTATGATGACAAGGGCATGGAGCATTGTGATTACAGGGGTCTTGGAGCATTGTGATTAAAATGGCATGGATCATTTTGATGAAAAAGGCATGGAGACGTGTCATGACAGGGTGAATGGAGCATACTGATGACAAGTGTCAGGGAGCATTGTGATAACAAGTGTATTAAGCATTGTGATGACAAAGGTCATGGAGCATTGTGATGAGAAGACCAAGGATAATTGTGATGATGAGCGTCAAGGGGTGTTGTGATGATAAGTGTTATGGAACATTGTGATCACCAGGGTTTGGAGCATTGTGATGACAGAGGTCATGGAGCATATTGATTTCATTTTGATGACAATAGCCTGAAGCATTATGATGATGGGCATCGTCCATTGTGATGACAGGGTTCATGGAGCATTGAGATGAAAAGACGCATGGAGCATTTTGATTAAAAGGGTCTTGGAGCATTGTGATGACAAGGGCATGGAGAATTTTGATGACAGGGCCATGGAACATTCTGATGACATGCGTCATGTAGCTTTTTGATGACAAGAGCATGAAGCATTTTGATTAGATGGGTCGTGGAGCATTGTGATGACAAGGGTCATGGAGCCTTGTGATGACAAGGCCGTGGAACATTGTGATGGCAGTCGTCATGAAGCATTGTTATGACAGAGGTCATGGAGCATTGTGATGAGAAGGGCATTGAGCATTGGTCTGAAATGTTTCATGGATTATTGTGATGAGAAGGGCATTGAGCATTGGTCTGAAATGTTTCATGGATTATTGTGATGAGAGTGGGCATAGAGCATTGTGATGATAAGGGCATGGAACACTGTGATACTTGGGTCATGGATGATTCTAATGACAAGGGCATGGGGCATTGTGATGAGAAGGGCATCGAACATTGTGATTACAAGTGTCATGGAGCTTTGTGATGACAAGGGCATGGAGAAATGTGATGAGAGGGTTCATGGAGCATTGTGATGACAATGACATTGAGCACTGTGATGCCAGGGGTCATGGAGCTTTGTGATGACAAAGGTCATGGAGCATTATGATGACAAGTGCATGGTGCATTGTGATGACAATGGCAGGGAGTATTTTGATGCCAGGGTCATGCAGCAATTTGATGAAAAGTGTATTGGAACATTTTGATGACAGGGGTTATAGAACATTGTGATGTCAGGGGTCATGGAACATTGAGATGATAATGGGATGTAGCATTGTGATGACAGGGGTCATGGGACTTTGTGATTACTGGGGTGAGGGAGTATTGTGACGACTAGTGATGAAACACTGTGATATCTCTGGTGAGAGAGCATTTTGATGAGAAGTGTATGGAGCATTGTGATTACAAGGTTTATGGAGCATTGCAATGAAAATCGAATGGCACTTTGTGATGAGAAGGGTCATGGAACATTTTTCAAAGAAAGGCATGGAGCATTTTGATGACAATGGTCACGGAGCATTGTGATGAAAACGGCATGGGGCATTGTGATGAAAATGGCATGGAGCCTTTTCGTGACAGGGTTTAAGGAGCATTCTGATGACAAGTGTCAGGGAGCATTTTGATGACAAGTTTACTGAGCATTGTGAAGACAAAGGTCATGGAGCATTGTGATGAAAAGGGCATGGAATTTTGTGATGACAGTCATCATGGAGCATTGTGATGACAAGTGTTATGGAACTTTGGAATCACAATGGTTTGGAGCATTGTGATGACAGAGGTCATGGATCATTTTGATTTCAAGGAGCATGGAGCATTGTGATGACAAGGGCATGAAGCAATGTGATCCCAAGGTTCATGGAGGATTGTGATTACAATGGAAATGGAGTATTTTGATGACAAGCACATAGAGAATTGTAATGACAAGGTCATGAAGCATTTTGCTGACAAAGTCATGGAGCATTGTGATTACAGGTGTCATGGAGCACTGTGATGACAAGCGTCACGGAGCATTGTGAATAAAGGGGACATGGAGCATTGGGATGACAAGGGCATGGCACATTTTGATGACAAGTGTCATGGAGCAGTGGGCTGAAAATGTTCATGGAGTATTGTGATGACAGGGGTCATGGAGCATTGTGATGACAGAGGTCAAGGAGAATTTTGATTTCATTGTGCTGACAATAGCCGGAAGCAATATGATGATGGGCATGATGCATTGTGATGACAGGGTTCATGGAGCATGAAGATGAAAAGGGGCATGGAGCATTGTGATTACAGGGGTCTTGGAGCACTGAGATGACAATGGCATGGAGCATTTAATGAGAAGGCCATGGAACATTCTGATGACATGTGTCATGGTGCTTTGTGATGACAAGGGCATGGAGCATTGTGATTACAGTGGTCTTGGAGCATTGTGATGACAAGTGTCATGGAGCCTTGTGATGACAAGGCCGTGGAATATTGTGATGGCAGGGGTCATGGAGCATTGTTATGACAGGGGTAATAGAGCATTGTGATGAGAAGGGCATGGAGCATTGTGATGACAAGGGTCATGGAGCATTGTGCTGAGAAAGGCATATAGCATTGTGATGACAAAGGTCAAAGAGCATTGTGATGAAAAGTTCATGGAGCATTGTGGTTAAAAAGGTCACAGAGACTGTTGATGACGAGGTCATGGACCATTGTGATGACAAAGGTCATGAAGCATTGTGATAATTGGAGTCACGGAGCATTGTGATGACAAGGGTCATGGAGCATTGTGATAACAAGGGCATGGAGTATTGTGATGACAAGGGCATGGAATATTGGTCTAATAAGTTTCATGGATTATTGTGATGACAGTTGGAAAGCCGCATTGTGATGACAACGGCATGGAGCATTGTGATGACCAGGTCATGCAGTATTGTGAAGACAGGTGGCAGGGAGCATTGTGATGACATATGTAATGGCCCATTGTGATGACAATGGCATGGAGCATTGTGATGCCAAGTGTCATGGAGGATTCTGATGACAAAGGTAATGGAGCATTGTGATGACAATGGCTTGGAGCATTGTGATGGCAAGGGTCAGGGAGCATTGTGCTGACAAGTGCATGGAGAATTGTGATGACAAGGGTCATGGAGCATTCTGATGACAAGCTTGTGGAGTATTTTGATGGCAATGGCATGGAGCATTGTGATGAAAACGGCATGGGGCATACTGATGAAAAAGGCATGGAGCCATTTCGAGACAGTGTTCAAGGATCATTCTGATGACAAGTGTCAGGGAGCATTGTGATGACAAGTGTATTGAGAATTGTGATGACAAAGGTCATAGAGCATTGTGTTGAAAAGGGCATGGAGTATTGTGATGACAGGCATCATGGAGCATTGTGATGACAAGTGTTATGGAACATTGTGATCACAAGGGTTTGGAGCATTGTGATGACAGAGGTCATGGATCATTTTGATTTCAAGGAGCATGGAGCATTGTGATGACAAGAGCATGAAGCAATGGGATCCCAAGGTTCATGGAGGATTGTGATGACAACGGTAATGGAGTATTGTGATGACAAGCACATAGAGCATTATAATGACTAGGTCATGTAGCATTTTGCTGACAAAGGCATGGAGCATTGTGATGACAAGTGTCATGGCGCACTGTGATAACAAGCGTCACGGAGCATTGTGAATACAGGGGTCATGGAGCATTAGGATGACAAGGGCATGGATCATTGTGATGACAAGGTTCATGGAGAATTGGGCTGAAAATATTCCTGGAGTATTGTGATGACAGGGGTCATGGAACATTGTGATGACTAGGGAATGGAGCATTGTGATGACAAGAGTCCCAGATCATTGTGTTCTCAGGTGTCATTGAGTGTTGTAATGACAGTGATCATCGAGCATTGTGATGATATTGGTCTTGGAGCATTTTGATGAGAAGGTCATGGGGCATTGGGCTGAAAATGTTCATGGATTATTGTGATGACAGGTGTCATGTAGCATTGTGATCACTAGGGAATGGAGCATGGTGATAACAAGGTCCTGGAGCATTGTGATGAGATGACCATGGAGACTTGTGATGACAAGTCTCATGGAGCATTCTGATGAAAAGGGGCATGGAGCATTGTGATTACATGGGTCTTGGAGCATTGTGATGACAGGGGCATGGAGCATTGTGTGGAGAAGGCCATGGAACATTCTGATGACATGCGTCATGGAGCTTTGTGATGACAAGGGCATGGAGCTTTGTGATTACAGGGGTCTTGGAGCATTGTGATGACAGAGGTAATGGAGCATTGTGATGAGAAGGGCATGGAGCATTGTGATGACCAGGTTATGCAGTATTGTGAAAAGTGGTGTCACGGAGCATTGTGATGACATATGTATTGGCCCATTGTGATGACAATGGCATGGAGCATTGTGATGCCAAGCGTCATGGAGGATTCTGATGACAAACGTAATGGAGCATTGTGATGACAATGGCTTGGAGCATAGTGATGACAATGTTCAGGGAGCATTGTGCTGACACGTGCATGGAGAATTGTGGTGGCAAGAGTCATGGAGCATTCTGATGACAAGCTTGTGGAGTATTTTGATGACAATGGCATGGAGCATTGTCAAGAAAACGGCATGGGGCTTTGTGATGAAAAAGGCATGCAGCCTTTTCGTGACAGGGTTCAAGGAGCATTCTGACGACAAGTGTCAGGGAGCATTGTGATGACAAGTGTATTGATAATTGTGATGACAAAGGTCATGGAGCATTTTGATGACAAGGGCATGGAGCATTGTGATTACAGGGGTTTTGGAGCATTGTGATGACAAGCGCCATGGAGACTTATGATGACAAGGCCGTGGAACATTTTGATGGCAGGGGTCATGGAGCATTTTTATGACATAGGTAATGGAGCATTGTGATGAGAAGGGCACTGAGCATTGGTCTGAAATGTTTCATGGATTATTGTGATGAGAGTGGGCATGGAGCATTGTGATGACAAGGGCACGGTACACTGTGATACATGGGTCATAGAGGATTGTAATGACAAGGGCATGGAGCATTGTGATGAGAAAGGCATCGACCATTGTGATGACAAGTGTCATGGAGCTTTTGATGACAAGGGCATGGAGCAATGTGATGAGATGGTTCATGGATCATTGTGATGACAATGACATGGAGCATTGTGATTACAGGTGTTTTGGAGCATTGTGATGACAAGGGTCATGGAGCCTTGTGATGACAAGGCCGTGGAACATTGTGATGGCAGTGGTCATGAAGCATTGTTATGACAGAGGTAATGGAGCATTGTGATGAGACGGGCATTGAGCATTGGTCTGAAATGATTCATGGATTATTGTGATGAGAAGGGCATGGAGCATTGGTCTGAAATGTTTCATGGATTATTGTGATGAGAGTGGGCATGGAGCATTGTGATGACAAGGGCATGGAGCATTGGTCTAATAAGTTTCATGGATTATTGTGATGACACTTGGAATGGCGCATTGTGATGACAAGGACATGGAGCAATGTGATGACCAGGTCATGCAGTATTGTGAAAAGAGGTGTCACAGAGCATTGTGATGACATATGTATTGGCCCATTGTGATGACAATGGCATGGAGCATTGTGATGACAAATGTCATGGAGGATTCTGATTACAAAGGTAATGGAGCATTGTGATCACAATGGCTTGGAGCATAGTGATGACAAGGTTCAGGGAGCATTGTGCTGACAAGTGCATGGAAAATTGTGATGACAAGGGTCATGGAGCATTCTGATGAAAAGCTTGTGGAGTATATTGATGACAATGGCATGGAGCATTGTGATGAAAACGGCATGGGGCTTTGTGATGAAAAATGCATGCAGCCTTTTCATGACAGGGTTCAAGGAGCATTCTGACGACAAGTGTCATGGAGCTTTGTGATGACAAGTGTATTGAGAATTGTGATGACAAAGGTCATGGAGCATTGTGATGAAAAGGGCATGGAGTATTGTGATGACAGGCATCATGGAGCGTTGTGATGACAAGTGTTATGGAACATTGTGATCACAAGGGTTTGGAGAATTGCGATGACAGAGGTCATGGATCATTTTGATTTCAAGGAGCATGTAGCATTGTGATGACAAGGGCATGAAGCAATGTAATCCCAAGGTTCATGGAGGAGAGTGATGACAATGGTAATGGAGTATTGTGATGACAAGTGCATAGAGTATTGTAATGAGAAGGTCATGTAGCATTTTGATGAAAAAGGCATGGAGCATTGTGATGACAGTTGTCATGGAGCACTGTGATGACAAGCGTCATGGAGCATTGTGAATACAGGGGTCATGTAGCATTGGGATGACAAGGGCATGGATCATTGTGATGACAAGCGTCATGGAGCATTGGGCTGAAAATATTCATGGAGTATTGTGATGACAGTGGTCATGGAGCATTGTGATGACTAGGGAATGGAGCATTGTGATGACAAGTGTCCCGGATCATTGTGTTGTCAGGTGTCATGGAGTGTTGTGATGACAGTGGTCATGGAGCATTGTGATGATATTGGTCTTGGAGCATTGTGATGAGAAGTTCACGGAGCATTGGGCTGAAAATATTCAAGGAGTATTGTGATGACAGGGGTCATGGAGCATTGGGATGACAACGGAATGGAGCATGGTGATGACAAGGTCCTGGAGCATTGTGATGAGAAGACCATGGAGAATTGTGATGACAAGTATCATGGAGCATTCTGATGATAAGGGGCATGGAGCATTGTGAATACAGGGGTCTTGGAGCATTGTGATGACAAGGGCATGGAGCATTGTGAGGAGAAGGCCATGGAATATTCTGATGACATGCGTCATGGAGCTTTGCGATATCAAGGGCATGGAGCATTGTGATTACAGTGGTTTTGGAGCATTGTGAAGACAAGGGTCATGGAGCCTTGTGATGACAAGGCCGTGGAACATTGTGATGGCAGGGGTCATGGAGCATTGTTATGACAGAGATAATGGAGCATTGTGATGAGAAGGGCATTGAGCATTGGTCTGAAATGTTTCATGGATTATTGTGATGAGAGTGGGCATGGAGCATTGTGATGACAAGGGCACGGAACACTGTGATACATGGGTCATGGAGGATTGTAATGACAAAGGCATGGAGCATTGTGATGGGAAGAGCATCGAGCATTGTGATGACAAGTGTGATGGTGCTTTGTGATGACAAGGGCATAGAGTCATGTGATGAGAGGGTTCATGGAGCATTGTGATGACAATGACATGGAGCATTGTGATGCCAAGGGCCATGGAGCTTTGTGATGACAATGGTCATGGAGCATTTTGATGACAAGGGTGTGGTGCATTGTGATGAGAAGTGCAGGGAGCATTTTGATGACAGGGTCATGCAGCAATTTGATGGAAAGTGTAATGGAACATTTTGATGACAGGTGTTATAGAACATTGTGATGCAAGGGGTCATGGGTCTTTGGGATGAAAAGGGTCATGGAGCATTTTGATGACAGGGGTTATGGAACATTGTGATGTCAGGGGTCATGGAATATTGTGCAGATAAGGGGATGTAGCATTGCGATGACAGGGGTCATGGAACATTGTGATAACAGGGGTGAGGGAGGATTGTGATGACTAGTGGTGGAACATTGTGATATCTCAAGTGAGAGAGCATTTGGATGAGAAGTTCATGGAGCACTGTGATTACAAGGTTTATGGAGCATAGCGATGACAAGGTTTTTTATCATTGTGATGAAAACTGCATGGCACATTGTGATGACAGAAGTCATGGAGCATTGTTCTGACAAAGGCATGGAGCATTGTGATGACAAGGGTCACGGAGCATTGTGATGAAAAGTTCATGGAGCATTGTGGTTACAAAGGTCACAGATCCTTGTGATGATGCGGGAAAGGACCGTTTTGATGACAAACGTTATGAAGCATTGTGATGACTGGAGTCACGGGGCATTGTGATGACAGGGGTCATGGAGCATTGTGATGACAAGGGCATGGAGCACTGTGATGACAGGGTCATGGAGCATTGGTCTGACAAGTTTCATAGATGATTGTGATGACAGTAGACATGGTGCATTGTGATGACAAGGGCATGGAGCATTGTGATGACAAGGGCATGGAGTATTGTGAAGACAGGTGTCAGGGAGCATTGTGATGACATATATCATGGTCCATTGCGATGACAATCGCATGGAGCATTGTGATGACAAATGTCATGGAGGATTGTAATGACAAATATAATGGAGCATTGTTATGACTACAGCTTGGAGCATTATGATGACAACGGCCATTGAGAATTTTCATGACAATGTCGTGAAGCATTGTGATGACAAGGTCCTGGAGCACTGTGATGAGAAAACCATGGAGCCTTGTGATGACAAGTCTTATGGAGCATACTGATGAAAAGGGGCATGGAGCATACTGATTACAGGGGTCTTGGAACATTGTGATAACAAGGGCATGGAGCATTGTGATGACCAGTTCATGCAGTATTGTGAGAAGAGGTGTCACGGAGCATTGTGATGACATATGTATTAGCCCATTGTGATGACAATGGCATGGAGCAATGTGATGCCAAGTTTCATGGAGGATTCTGATGACAAAGGTAAAGGAGCATTGTGATGACAATGGCTTGGAGCATAGTGATGACAAGGTTCAGGGAGCATTGTGCTGACAAGTGCATGGAGAATTGTGATGACAAGGGTCATGGAGCATTCTGATGACAAGCTTGTGGAGTATTTTGATGACAATGGCATGGAGCATTATGATGAAAACTGCATGGGGCTTTGTGATGAAAAAGGCAAGGAGCCATTTCGTGACAGGTTTCAAGGAGCATTCTGACGACAAGTGTCAGGGAGCATGGTTTTGACAAGTGTATTGAGAATTGTGATGACAAAAGTCATGGAGCACTGTGATGGAAAGGGCATGGAGTATTGTGATGACAGGCATCATGGATCACTGTGATGAAAAGTGTTATGGAACATTGTGATCACAAGTGTTTGGAGCATTGCGATGAGAGTGGTCATTGATCATTTTGATTTCAAGGAACATGGAGCATTGTGATGACAAGGGCATGAAGCAATGGGATCCCAAAGTACATGGAGGATAGTGATGACAATGGTAATGCAGTATTTTGATGACAAGCACATAGAGCATTGTAATGACAAGGTCATGTAGCTTTTTGCTGACAAAGGCATGGAGCATTGTGATGACAGGTGTCATGGAGCACTGTGATGACAAGCGTCACAGAGCATTGTGAATACAGGGGTCATGGAGCATTGGGATGACAACGGCATGGATAATTGTGATGACAAGTGTCATGGAGCATTGGGCTGAAAATATTCATGGAATATTGTGATGAAAGGGGTCATGGAGCATTGTGATGACTAGGGAATGGAGCATTGTGATGACAAGAGTCCCGGATCATTGTGTTGTCAGGTGTCATTGAGTGTTGTGATGACAGTGATCATGGAGCTTTGTGATGATATTGGTTTTGGAGCATTGTGATGAGAAGGTCATGGGGCATTGGGCTGAAAATGTTCATGGAGTATTGTGATGACAGGAGTCATGGAGCATTGTGATCACAAGGGAATGGAGCATGGTGATGACAAGGTCCTGGAGCATTGTGATGATAAGACCATGGAGACTTGTGATGACAAGTCTCATGGAGCATTCTGATGAAAAGGGGCATGGAGCATTGTGATTACATGGGTCTTGGAGCATTGTGATGACAAGGGCATGGAGCATTGTGTGGAGTAGGCCATGGGACATTCTGATGACATGCGTCATGGAGCTTTGTGATGACAAGGGCATGGAGCTTTGTGATTATAGGGGTCTTGGTGCATTGTGATTACAGAGGTAATGGAGAATTGTGATGAGAAGGGAATGGAGCATTGTGATTACAAGATTTATGGAGCATTGCGATGACAAATTTCTGGACAGTTGGGATGAAAAGCGTGTGGCACATTGTGATGACAAGGGTCATGGAGCATTTTTCTGACAAAGGCATGGAGCATTGTGATGGCAAGTGTCACGGAGCATTGTGATGAAAAGTTGATGGAGCATTGTGGTTACAAAGTTAACAGAGACTTGTGATGACACGGGTATCGACCATTGTGATGACAAATGTTATGAAGAATTTTGATGACTGGAGTAACGGAGCATTGTTATGACAGGGGTCATGGAGCAATGTGATGAAAAGGGCATGGAGCATTGTGCTGAGAACGGCATAGAGCATTGTGATGACATGTGTCATGGAGCATTGTAATGACAAGCATCACGGAGCATTGTGAATACAGGGGTCATGGAGCATTTGGATGAGAAGGGCATGGATCATTGTGATGACAAGGGTCATGGAGAATTGGGCTGAAATTGTTCCTGGAGTATTGTGATGACAGGGGTCATGAAGCATTGTGATGAATAGGGAATGGAGCATTGTGATGACAAGAGTCCCAGATCATTGTGTTGTCAGGTGTCATTGAGTGTTGTGATGACAGTGATCATGGAGCATTGTGATGATATTGGTCTTGGAGCATTGTGATGAGAAGGTCATGGGGCATTGGGCTGAAAATATTCATGGATTATTGTGATGACAGGAGTCATGGAGCATTGTGATGACAAGGGAATGGAGCACGGTGATAACAATGTCCTGGAGCATTGAGATGAGATGACCAGGGAGACTTGTGATGACAAGTTTCATGGAGCATCCTGATGAAAAGGGGCATGGAGCATTGTGATTACAGGGGTCTTGGAGGATTGTGATGACAAGGACATGGATCATTGTTAGGAGAAGGCCATGGAACATTCTGATTGCATGCGTCATGGAGCATTGTGATGAAAAGGGCATGGAGCATTGTGATTACAGGGGTCTTGGAGCATTGTGATGACAAGGGTCATGGAGCCTTGTGATGACAAGGCCGTGGAACATTGTGATGGCAGGTGTCATGGAGCATTGTTATGACAGAGATAATGGAGCATTGTGATGAAAAGGGCTTTGAGAATTGGTCTGAAATATTTCATGGATTGTTGTGATGAGAGTGGGCATGAAGCATTGTGATGACAAGGGCACGGAACACTGTGATACATCGGTCATGGAGGATTGTAATGACAAGGGCATGGAGCATTGTGATGAGAAGGGCATCGAGCATTGTGATGACAAGTGTCATGGTGCTTTGTGATGACAAGGGCATGGAGCATTGTGATGAGAGTGTTCATGGAGCATTGTGATGACAATGACATGGAGCATTGTGATGCCAAGTGTCATGGAGCTTTGTGATGACAAAGGTCATGGAGCATTTTGATGACGAGGGTGTGGTGCATTGTGATGAGAAGTGCAGGGAGCATTTTGATGACAGGGTCATGCAGCAATTTGATGAAAAGTGTAATGGAACATTTTGATGACAGGGGTTACAGAACATTGTGATGCCAGGGGTCATGGATCTTTGGGATAAAATGGGTCATGGAGCATTTTGATGACAGGGGTTATGGAACATTGTGATGTCAGGGGTCATGGAACATTGTGCAGATAAGGGGATGTAGCATTGTGATGACAGGGGTCATGGAACATTGTGATAACAGGGGTGAGGGAGGATTGTGATGACTAGTGATGGAACATTGTGATATCTCAGGTGAGAGAGCATTTGGAAGAGAAGTGCATGGACCATTGTGATTACAAGGTTTATGGAGCAGAGCGATGACAAGGTTGTGGATCATTGTGATGAAAAGCGCATGGTACATTGTGATGACAAGGGTCATGGAGCATTGTTCTGACAAAGGCATGGAGCATTTTGATGACAAGTGTCATGGAGCATTGTGATGAAAAGTTCATGGAGCATTGTGGTTAAAATTGTCACAGAGCCTTGTGATGACGCGGGCATGGACCGTTGTGATGACAAACGTTATGAAGCATTGTGATGACTGGAGTCACGGGGCATTGTGATGACAGGGGTCATGGAGCATTGTGATGACAAGGGCATGGAGCACTGTGATGACAGGGGCATGGAGCATTGGTCTGACAAGTTTCATAGATTATTGTGATGACAGTGGACATGGTGCATTGTGATGACAAGGGCATGGAGCATTATGATGACAAGGTCATGGAGTATTGTGAAGACAGGTGTCAGGGAGCATTGTGATGACATATGTCATGGTCCATTGCGATGACAATGGCATGGAGCATTGTGATGCCAAATGTAATGGAGGATTGTAATGACAAATATAATGGAGCATTGTTATGACTATGGCTTGGAGCATTATGATGACAAGGGCCTTTGAGAATTTTCATGACAATGTCGTGAAGTATTGTTATGACAAGGTCCTGGAGCACTGTGATGAGAAAACCATGGAGCCTTGTGATGACAAGTCTCATGGAGTATACTGATGAAAAGGGGCATGGAGCATTCTGATTACAGGGGTCTTGGAACATTGTGATAAAAAGGGCATGGAGCATTGTGATGACAAGGGTATGGAGCTTTGGTCTAATAAGTTTCATGGATTATTGTGATGACAGTTGGAATGGCGCATTGTGATGACAAGAGCATGGAGCATTGTGATGACCAGGTCATGCAGTATTGTGAGAAGAGTTGTCACGGAGCATTGTGATGATATATGTTTTAGCCCATTGTGATGACAATGGCATGGAGCATTGTGATGCCAATTTTCATGGAGGATTCTGATGACAAAGGTAAAGGAGCATTGTGATGACAATGGCTTGGAGCATAGTGATGACAAGGTTCAGGGAGCATTGTGCTGACAAGTGCATGGAGAATTGTGATGACAAGGGTCATGGAGCATTCTGATGACAAGCTTATGGAGTATTTTGATGACAATGGCATGGAGCATTCTGATGAAAACTGCATGGGGCTTTGTGATGAAAAAGGCAAGGAGCCATTTCGTGACAGGGTTCTAGGAGCATTCTGTCGACACGTGTCTGGGAGCATTGTGATGACAAGTGTATTGAGAATTGTGATGACAAAGTTCATGGAGCATTGTGATGAAAAGGGCATGGAGTATTGTGATGACAGGCATCATGGAACGTTGTGATGAAAAGTGTTATGGAACATTGTGATCACAAGTGTTTGGAGCATTGCGATGACAGAGGTCATGGATCATTTAGATTTCAAGGAGCATGGAGCATTTTGATGACAATGGCATGAAGCAATGTGATCCCAAGTTTCATGGAGTATAGTGATGACAATGGTAATGCAGTATTGTGATGACAAGCACATAGAGCATTGTAAAGACAAGGTCATGTAGCATTTTGCTGACAAAGGCATGGAGCATTGTGATGACAGGTGTCATGGAGCACTGTGATGACAAGCATCACGGAGCATTGTGAATACAGGGGTCATGGAGCATTGGGATGACAAGGGCATGGATCATTGTGATGACAAATGTCATGGAGCATTGGGCTGAAAATGTTCAAGGAGTATTGTGATGACAGGGGTGATGGAGCATTGTGATGACTAGGGAATGGAGCATTGTGATGACAAAAGTCCAGATGATTGTGTTGTCAGGTGTCGTGGAGTGTTGTGATGACAGTGATCATGGAGCATTTTGATGATATTGGTCTTGGAGCATTGTGATGAGAAGGTCATGGGGAATTGGGCTGAAAATGTTCATGGAGAATTGTGATGACAGGGGTCATGGAGCATTGTGATGACAAGGGAATGGAGCATGGTGATAACAAGGTCCTGGAGCATTGTGATGAGATGACCATGGAGACTTATGATGACAAGTCTCATGGAGCATTCTGATGAAAAAGGGCATGGAGCATTGTGATTACATGGGTCTTGGAGCATTGTGATGACAAGGGCATGGAGCATTGTGTGGAGAAGGCCTTGGAACATTCTGATGACATGCGTCATGGAGCTTTGTGATGACAAGGGCATGGAGCTTTGTGATTACAGGGGTCTTGGAGCATTGTGATGACAGAGGTAATGGAGCATTGTGATGAGAAGGGCATGGAGCATTGTGATGAAAAGGTCATGCAGTATTGTGAAAAGTGGTGTCACGGAGCATTGTGATGACATATGTATTGGCCCATTGTGATGACAATGGCATGGAGCATTGTGATGCAAATTGTCATGGATGATTCTGATGACATAGGTAATGGAATATTTTGATGACAATGGCTTGCAGCATAGTGATGACAAGGTTCAGGGAGCATTGTGCTGACAAGTGCATGGAGAATTGTGATGGCAAGAGTCATGGAGCATTCTGATGAGAAGCTTGTGGAGTATTTTGATGACAATGGCATGGAGCATTGTGATGAAAACGGCATGGGGCTTTGTGATGAAAAAGGCATGCAGCCTTTTCCTGACAGGGTTCAAGGAGCATTCTGACGACAAATGTCAGGGAGCATTGTGATGACAAGTGTATTGAGAATTGTGATGACAAAGGTCATGGAGCATTGTGATGAGAAGGGCATGGAGCATTGTGATTACAGAGGTTTTGGAGCATTGTGATGACAAGGGCCATGGAGACTTTTGATGACAAGGCCGTGGAACATTTTGATGGCATGGGTCATGGAGCATTTTTATGACATAGGAAATGGATCATTGTGATGAGAAGGTCATTGAGAATTGGTCTGAAATGTTTCATGGATTATTGTGATGACAGTTGGAATGGCACATTGTGATGACAAGGGCATGGAGCATTGTGAAGACCAGGTCATGCAGTATTGTGAAAAGAGGTGTCACGGAGCATTGTGATGACATATGTATTGGCCCATTGTGATGACAATGGCATGGAGCATTGTGATGACAAATGTCATGGAGGATTCTGATGACAAAGGTAATGGAGCATTGTGATCACAATGGCTTGGAGCATAGTGATGACAAGGTTCAGGGAGCATTGTGCTGACATGTGCATGGAGAATTGTGATGACAAGGGTCATGGAGCATTCTGATGAAAAGCTTGTGGAGTATTTTGATGACAATGGCATGGAGCATTGTGATGAAAACGGCATGGGGCTTTGTGATGAAAAATGCATGCAGCCTTTTCATGACAGGGTTCAAGGAGCATTGTTTTGACAAGTGTATTGAGAATTGTGATGACAAAGGTCATGGAGCATTGTGATGAAAAGGGCATGGAGTCTTGTGATGACAGGCATCATGGAGCGTTGTGATGACAAGTGTTATGGAACATTGTGATCACAAGTGTTTGGAGCATTGCGATGACAGATGTCATGGATCATTTTGATTTCAAGGAGCATGTAGCATTGTGATGACAAGGGCATGAAGCAATGTGTTCCCAAGGTTCATGGAGGATAGTGATGACAATGGTAATGGAGTATTGTGATGACAAGTGCATAGAGTATTGTAATGAGAAGGTCATGTAGCATTTTGATGACAAAGGCATGGAGCATTGTGATGACAGGTGTCATGGAGCACTGTGATGACAAGACTCACGGAGCATTGTGAATACAGGGGTCATGTAGCATTGGGATGACAAGGGCATGGATCATTGTGATGACAAGCGTCATGGAGTATTGGGCTGAAAATATTCATGGAGTATTGTGATGACAGTTGTCATGGAGCATTGTGATGACTAGGGAATGGAGCACTGTGATGACAAGAGTCCAGGATCATTGTGCTGTCAGGTGTCATGGAGTGTAGTGATGACAGTGGTCATGGAGTATTGTGATGATATTGGTCTTGGAGCATTGTGATGAGAAATTCACGGAGCATAGGGCTGAAAATATTCATGGAGTATTGTGATGACAGGGGTCATGGAGCATTGTGATGACAAGGAAATGGAGCATGGTGATGACAAGGTCCTGGAGCATTGTGATGAGAAGACCATGGAGACTTGTGATGACAAGTCTCATGGAGCATTCTGATGATAAGGGTCATGGAGCATTGTGATTACAGGGGTCTTGGAGCATTGTGATGAAAAGGGCATGGAGCATTGTGAGGAGAAGGCCATGGAATATTCTGATGACATGCGTCATGGAGCTTTGTGATGACAAGGGCATGGAGCATTGTGATTACAGGGGTTTTGGAGCATTGTCAAGACAAGGGTCATGGAGCCTTGTGATGACAAGGCCGTGGAACATTGTGATGGCAGGGGTCATGGAGCATTGTTATGACAGAGATAATGGATCATTGTGATTAGAAGGGCATTGAGCATTGGTCTGAAGTGTTTCATGGATTATTGTGATGAGAGTGGGCATGGAGCATTGTGATGACAAGGGCATGGAGCACTGTGATACATGGGTCATGGAGGATTGTAATGACAAAGGCATGGAGCATTGTGATGGGAAGGGCATCGAGCATTGTGATGACAAGTGTCATGGTGCTTTGTGATGACAAGGGCATGGAGCCATGTGATGAGAGGGTTCATGGAGCATTGTGATGACAATGACATGGAGCACTGTGATGCCAAGTGCCATGGAGCTTTGTGATGACAATGGTCATGGAGCATTTTGATGACAAGTGTGTGGTGCATTGTGATGAGAAAGGCAGGGAGCATTTTGATGAGAGGGTCATGCAGCAATTTGATGAAAAGTGTAATGGAACATTTTGATGACAGGGGTTATAGAACATTGTGATGCCAGGGGTCATGGATCTTTGGGATGAAAAGGGTCATGGAGCATTTTTTTTTTTTTTTTTTTTTTTTTTGCGGTATGCGGGCCTCTCACTGTTGCGGCCTCTCCCGTTGCGGAGCACAGGCTCCGGATGCGCAGGCCCAGCGGCCATGGCTCACGAGCCCAGCCGCTCCACGGCATATGGGATCCTCCCAGACCGGGGCACGAACCCGTATCCCCTGCATCGGCAGGCGGACTCTCAACCACTGCGCCACCAGGGAGGCCCGGTCATGGAGCATTTTGATGACAGGGGTTATGGACCATTGTGATGTCAGGGGTCATGGAACATTGTGCAGATAAGGGGATGTAGCATTGTGATGACAGGGGTCATGGAACATTGTGATAACAGGGGTGAGGGAGGATTGTGATGACTAGTGGTGGAACATTGTGATATCTCATGTGAGAGAGCATTTGGATGAGAAGTACATGCAGCATTGTGATTACAAGGTTTATGGAGCATAGCGATGACAAGGTTGTGGATCATTGTGATGAAAATTGCATGGCACATTGTGATGACAAAGGTCATGAAGCATTGTTCTGACAAAGGCATGGAGCATTGTGATGACAAGGGTCACGGAGCATTGTGATGAAAAGTTCATGGAGCATTGTGGTTACAAAAGTCACAGAGCCTTGTGATGATGCGGGAAAGGACGGTTGTGATGACAAACGTTATGAAGCATTGTGATGACTGGAGTCACGGAGCATTGTGATTACAGGGGCATGGAGCATTATGATGACAAGGGCATGGAGTATTGTGAAGACAGGTGTCAGGGAGCATTGTGATGAAATATGTCATGGTCCACTGCGATGACAATGGCATGGAGCATTGTGATGCCAAATGTAATGGAGGATTGTAATGACAAATATAATGGAGCATTGTTATGACTACGGCTTGGAGCATTATGATGACAACGGCCATTGAGAATTTTCATGACAATGTCGTGAAGCATTGTGATGACAAGGTCCTGGAGCACTGTGATGAGAAAACCATGGAGCCTTGTGATGACAAGTCTCATGGAGCATACTGATGAAAAGGGGCATGGAGCATACTGATTACAGGGGTCTTGGAACATTGTGATAACAAGGGCATGGAGCATTGTGATGACAAGGGCATGGAGCATTGGTCTAATAAGTTTCATGGATTATTGTGATGACAGTTGGAATGGCGCATTGTGATGACAAGGGCATGGAGCATTGTGATGACCAGTTCATGCAGTATTGTGAGAAGAGGTGTCACGGAGCATTGTGATGACATATGTATTAGCCCATTGTGATGACAATGGCATGGAGCATTGTGATGCCAAGTTTCATGGAGGATTCTGATGACAAAGGTAAAGGAGCATTGTGATGACGATGGCTTTTTGGATAGTGATGACAAGGTTCAGGGAGCATTGTGCTGACAAGTGCATGGAGAATTGTGATGACAAGGGTCATGGAGCATTTTGATGACAAGCTTGTGGAGTATTTTGATGACAATTGCATGGAGCATTGTGATCAAAACGGCATGGGGCTTTGTGATGAAAAATGCAAGGAGCCATTTCGTGACAGGGTTCAAGGATCATTCTGACGACAAGTGTCAGGGAGCATTGTGATGACAAGTGTATTGAGAATTGTGATGACAAAGGTCATGGAGCATTGTGATGAAAAGGGCATGGAGTATTGTGATGACAGGCATCATGGAGCACTGTGATGAAAAGTGTTATGGAACATTGTGATCACAAGGGTTTGGAGCATTGCGATGACAGTGGTCATGGATCATTTTGATTTTAAGGAACACGGAGCATTGTGATGACAAGGGCATGAAGCAATGGGATCCCAAAGTACATGGAGGATAGTGATGACAATGGTAATGCAGTATTGTGATGACAAGCACATAGAGCATTATAATGACTAGGTCATGTAGCATTTTGCTGACAAAGGCATGGAGCATTGTGATAACAGGTGTCATGGAGCACTGGGATGACAAGCTTCACAGAGCATTGTGAATATAGGGTTCATGGAGCACTGTGATGACAAGGGCATGGATAATTGTGATGACAAGTGTCATGGAGCATTGGGCTGAAAATGTTCATGGAGTATTGTGATGAAAGTGGTCATGGAGCATTGTGACGACTAGGGAATGGAGCATTGTGATGACAAGAGTCCCGGATCATTGTGTTGTCAGGTGTCATTGAGTGTTGTGATGACAGTGATCATGGAGCATTGTGATGAAAAGTTCATGGAGCATTGTGGTTACAAAGGTAACAGAGCCTTGTGATGACACGGGTCTCGACCATTGTGATGACAAATGTTATGAAGAATTGTGATGACTGGAGTAACCGAGCATTGTGATGACAGTGGTCATGGAGCATTGTGATGAAAAGGGCATGGAGCATTGTGCTGAGAATGGCATAGAGCATTGTGATGACATGTGTCATGGAGCATTGTAATGACAAGCGTCACGGAGCATTGTGAATACAGGGGTCATGGAGCATTAGGATGACAAGGGCATGGATCATTGTGATGACAAGGGTCATGGAGAATTGGGCTGAAAATGTTCCTGGAGTATTGTGATGACAGGGTTCATGGAGCATTTTGATGACTAGGGAATGGAACATTGTGTTGACAAGAGTCCCAGATCATTGTGTTGTCAGGTGTCATTGAGTGTTGTGATGACAGTGATCATGGAGCATTGTGATGATATTGGTCTTGGAACATTGTGATGAGATGGTCATGGGGCATTGTGCTGAAAATGCTCATGGATTATTGTGGTGACAGAGGTCAGGGAGCATTGTGATGACAAGGGAATGGAGCATGATGATAACAATGTCCTGGAGCATTGTGATGAGATGACCAGGGAGACTTGTGATGACAAGTTTCATGGAGCATCCTGATGAAAAGGGGCATGGAGCATTGTGATTACAGGGGTCTTGGAGCATTGTGATGACAAGGGCATGGAGCATTGTGAGGAGAAGGCCATGGAACATTCTGATTACATGCGTCATGGAGCACTGTGATGAAAAGGGCATGGAGCATTGTGATTACAGGGGTCTTGGAGCATTGTGATGACATGGGTCATGGAGCCTTGTGATGACAAGGCCGTGGAACATTGTGATGGCAGGTGTCATGGAGCATTGTTATGACAGATGTAATGGAGCATTGTGATGAGAAGAGCATTGAGCACTGGTCTGAAATATTTCATGAATTGTTGTGATGAGAGTGGGCATGGAGCATTGTGATGACAAGGGCACGGAACACTGTGATACATCGGTCATGGAGGATTGTAATGACAAGGGCATGGAGCATTGTGATGAGAAGGGCATCGAGCATTGTGATGACAAGTGTCATGGTGCTTTGTGGTGACAAGGGCATGGAGCCATGTGATGAGAGTGTTCATGGAGCATTGTGATGACAATGACATGGAGCATTGTGATGCCAAGGGTCATGGAGCTTTGTGATGACAAAGGTCATGGAGCATTTTGATGATGAGGGTGTGGTGCATTGTGATGAGAAGTGCAGGGAGCATTTTGATGAGAGGGTCATGTAGCAATTTGATGAAAAGTGTAATGGAACATTTTGATGACAGGGGTTATAGAACATTGTGATGCCAGGGATCATGGATCTTTGGGATAAAAAGGGTCATGGAGCATTTTGATGACAGGGGTTATGGAACATTGTGATGTCAGGGGTCATGGAACATTGTGCAGATAAGGGGATGTAGCATTGTGATGACAGGCGTCATGGAACATTGTGATAAGAGGGATGAGGGAGGATTGTGATGACTAGTGATGGAACATTGTGATATCTCAGGTGAGAGAGCATTTGGATGAGAAGTGCATGGACCATTGTGATTACAAGGTTTATGGAGCATAGCGATGACAAGGTTGTGGATCATTGTGATGAAAAGCGCATGGTACATTGTGATGAAAAGGGTCATGGAGCATTGTTCTGACAAAGGCATGGAGCATTTTGATGACAAGTGTCATGGAGCATTGTGATGAAAAGTTCATGGAGCATTGTGGTTAAAATGGTCACAGAGCCTTGTGGTGATGCGGGCATGGACCGTTGTGATGAAAAACGTTATGAAGCATTGTGATGACTGGAGTCACGGGGCATTGTGATGACAGGGGTCATGGAGCATTGTGATGACAAGGGCATGGAGCTCTGTGATGACAGGGGCATGGAGCATTGGTCTGACAAGTTTCATACATGATTGTTATGACAGTGGACGTGGTGCATTGTGATGACAAGGGCAAGGAGCATTAATATGACAAGGTCATGGATTATTGTGAAGACAGGTGTCAGGGAGCATTGTGATGACATATGTCATGGTCCATTGCGATGACAATCGCATGGAGCATTGTGATGCCAAATGTAATGGAGGATTGTAATGACAAATATAATGGAGCATTGTTATGACTACGGCTTGGAGCATTATGATGACAACGGCCATTGAGAATTTTCATGACAATGTCGTGAAGCATTGTGATGACAAGGTCCTGGAGCACTGTGTTGAGAAAACCATGGAGCCTTGTGATGACAAGTCTCATGGAGCATACTGATGAAAAGGGGCATGGAGCATTCTGATTACAGGGGTCTTGGAACATTGTGATAACAAGGGCATTGAGCATTGTGATGACAAGGGCATGGAGCTTTGGTCTAATAAGTTTCATGGATTATTGTGATGACAGTTGGAATGGCGCATTGTGATGACAAGGGCATGGAGCATTGTGATGACCAGGTTATGCAGTATTGTGAGAAGAGTTGTCACGGAGCATTGTGATGACATATGTTTTAGCCCATTGTGATGACAATGGCATGGAGCATTGTGATGCCAATTTTCATGGAGGATCCTTATGACAAAGGTAAATGAGGATTGTGATGACAATGGCTTAGAGCATAGTGATGACAAGGTTCAGGGAGCATTGTGCTGACAAGTGCATGGAGAATTGTGATGACAAGGGTCATGGAGCATTCTGATGACAAGCTTGTGGAGTATTTTGATGACAATGGCATGGAACATTGTGATGAAAACGTCATGGGGCTTTGTGATGAAAAAGGCAAGGAGCCATTTTGTGACAGGGTTCAAGGAGCATTCTGTCGACAAGTGTCTGGGAGCATTGTGATGACAAATGTATTGAGAATTGTGATGACAAAGGTCATGGAGCATTGTGATGAAAAGGGCATGGAGTATTGTGATGACAGTCATCATGGAGCGTTGTGATGAAAAGTGTTATGGAACATTTTGATCACAAGTGTTTGGAGCATTGCGATGACAGAGGTCATGGATCATTTAGATTTCAAGGAGCATGGAGCATTGTGATGACAAGGGCATGAAGCAATGTGATCCCAAGTTTCATGGAGATTAGTGATGACAATGGTAAGGCAGTATTGTGATGACAAGCACATAAAGCATTGTACTGACAAGGTTATGTAGCATTTTGCTGACAAAGGCATGGAGCATTGTGATGACAGGTGTCATGGAGCACTGTGATGACAAGCGTCATGGAGCATTGTTAATACAGGGATCATGGAGCTTTGGGATGACAAGGGCATGGATCATTGTGATGACAAATGTCATGGAGGATTGGGCTGAAAATGTTCATGGAGTATTGTGATGACAGGGGTAATGGAGCATTGTGATGACTAGGGAATGGAGCATTGTGATGACAAGTGTCCCTAATCATTGTGTTGTCATTTGTCGTGGAGTGTTGTGATGACAGTGATCATGGAGCATTTTGATGATATTGGTCTTGGAGCATTGTGATGAGAAGGTCATGGGGTATTGGGCTGAAAATGTTCATGGAGTATTGTGATGACAGGGGTCATGGAGCATTGTGATCACTAGGGAATGGAGCATGGTGATAACAAGGTCCTGGAGCATTGTGATGAGATGACCATGGAGAATTGTGATGACAAGTCTCATGGAGCATTCTGATGAAAAAGGGCATAGAGCATTGTGATTACAGGGGTCTTGGAACATTGTGATGACAAGGGCAGGGAGCATTGTGTGGAGAAGGCCATGGATCATTCTGATGACATGCATCATGGAGCTCTGTGATGACAAGGGCATGGACCTTTGTGATTACAGGGGGCTTGGAGCATTGTGATGACAGAGGTAATGGAGCATTGTGATGAGAAGGGCATGGAGCATTGTGATGAAAAGGTCATGCAGTATTGTGAAAAATGGTGTCACGGAACATTGTGATGACATATGTATTGGGCCATTGTGATGACAATGGCATGGAGCATTGTGATGCAAATTGTCATGGATGATTCTGATGACAAAGTTAATGGAGCATTTTGATGACAATGGCTTGGCGCATAGTGAAGACAAGGTTCAGGGAGCATTGTGCTGACAAGTGCATGGAGAATTGTGATGGCAAGAGTCATGGAGCATTCTGATGACAAGCTTGTGGAGTATTTTGATGACAATGGCATGGAGCATTGTGATGAAAACGGCATGGGGCTTTGTAATGAAAAAGGCATGCAGCCTTTTCGTGACAGGGTTCAAGGAGCATTCTGACGACAAGTGTCAGGGAGCATTGTGATGACAAGTGTATTGAGAATTGTGATGACAAAGGTCATGGAGCATTGTGATGACAAGGGCATGGAGCATTGTGATTACAGGGGTTTTGGAGCATTGTGATGAAAAGGGCCATGGAGCCTTGTGATGACAAGGCCGTGGAATATTTTGATGGCAGGGGTCATGGAGCATTTTTATGACATAGGAAATGGAGCATTGTGATGAGAAGGTCATTGAGAATTGGTCTGAAATGTTTCATGGATTATTGTGATGAGAGTGGGCATGGAGCATTGTGATGACAAGGGCACGGTACACTGTGATACATGGGTCATGGAGGATTGTAATTTCAAGGGCATGGAGCATTGTGATGAGAAGGGCATCGAGCATTGTGATGACCAGTGTCATGGAGCCTTTGATGACAAGGGCATGGAGCAATGTGATGAGATGTTTCATGGAGCACTGTGATGACAGTGACATGGAGCATTGTGATTCTAAGTGTCATGGAGCTTTGTGATGACAAAAGTCATGGAGCATTTTGATGACAAGTGTGTTGTGCATTGTGATGAGAAGGGCAGGGAACTTTTTGATGAGAGGGTCATGCAGCAATTTGATGAAAAGTGTAATGGAACATTTTGATGACATGGGATATAGAACATTGTGTTGCCAGGGATCATGGAGCTTTGGGATGAAAAGGGTCATGGAGCATTTTGATGACAGGTGTTATGGAACATTGTGATGTCAGGTGTCAAGGAACATTGTGCTGATAAGGGGATGTAGCATTGTGATGACAGGGGTCATGGAACATTGTGATAACAGGGTTGAGTGAGGATTGTGATGACTAGTGATGGAACATTCTGATATCTCATGTGAGAGAGCATTTGGATGAGAAGTGCATGGAGCCTTGTGATTACAAGGTTTATGGAGCATAGTGATGACAAGGTTGTGGATCATTGTGATGAAAAGTGCATGGCACATTGTGATGACAAAGGTCATGGAGCATTGTTCTGACAAAGGCATGGAGCATTGTGATGACAAGGGTCACGGAGCATTGTGATGAAAAGTTCATGGTGCATTGGGGTTACAAAGGTCACAGAGCCTTGTGATGACGCGGGCATGGACCGTTGTGATGACAAACGTTATGAAGCATTGTGATGACTGGAGTCACGGAGCATTGTGATGACAGGGGTCATGGAGCATTGTGATGACAAGGGCATGGAGCATTGTGATGACAGGGGCATGGAGCATTGGTCTGACAAGTTTCATAAATTATTGTGATGACAGTGGACATGGTGCATTATGATGACTAGGGCATGGAGCATTGTGAAGACAAGGGCATGGAGTAATGTGAAGACAGGTGTCAGGGAGCATTGTGATGACCTATGTCATGGTCCATTGCGATGACAATAGCATGGATCATTGTGATGCCAAATGTAATGGAGGATGTGATGACAAATATAATGGAGCATTGTGATGACTAAGGCTTGGAGCATTATGTTGACTAGGGCCATTGAGAATTTTCTTGACAATGTCTTGAAGCATTGTGATGACAAGGTCCTGGAGCATTGTGATGAGAAAACCATGGAGGCTTGTGATGACAAATCTCAAGGAGCATACTGATGAAAAAGGTCCTGGAGCATTCTGATTACAGGGGACTTGGAACTTTGTGATACAAGGGCATGGAGCATTGTGATGACAAGTGCATGCAGTATTGTGAAGAGAGGTGTCAGGGAGCATTGTGATGACATATGTAATGGCCCATTGTGATGACAAAGGCTTGGACCATTGTGATGCCAAGTGTCATGGAGGATTCTAATGGCAAAGGTAATGGAGCATTGTGATGACAAGTGTTTGGAGCATTGTGATGACAAGGGTCAGGGAGCATTGCGCTGACAAGTGCAGGGAAAATTGTGATGACAAGAGACATGGAGCATTCTGATGACAAGCTTGTGGAGTATTTTGATGACAATTGCATGGAGCATTGTGATGAAAATGGCATGGGGCATTGTGATGAAAAAGGAATGGAGCCTTTTGGTTACAGGGTTCAAGGAGCACTCCGACGACAATGTCAGGGAGCATTGTGATGACAAGTGTATTGAGAATTGTGATGACAAAGGTCATGGAGCATTGTGATGAAAAGGGCATGGAGTATTGTGATGACAGGCATCATGGAGCTTTGTGATGACAAGTGTTACGGAACACTGTGATCACAAGGGTTTGGAGCATTGTGATGACAGAGGTCATGGATCATTTTGATTTCAAGGAGCAGGGAGCATTGTGATGACAAGGGCATGAAGCAATGTGATCCCAAGTTTCATGGAGGATTGTGATGACAATGGTAAAGGAGTATTGTGATGACAAGCACATAGAGCATTGTAATGACAAGGTCATGTAGCATTTTGCTGACAAAGGCATGGAGCATTGTGATGACAGGTGTCATGGAGCACTGTGATGACAAGCGTCACGGAGCATTGTTAATACAGGGATCATGGAGCATTGGGATGACAAGGGCATGGATCATTGTGATGAAAAGTGTCATGGAGCCTTGGGCTGAAAATGTTCATGGAGTACTGTGATGACAGGGGTCATGTAGAATTTTGATTTCATTGTGCTGACAATAGCCGGAAGCATTATGATGATTGGCATGATGCATTGTGATGACAGGGTTCATGGAGCATTGAGATGAAGAGGGGCATGGAGCATTGTGATTACAGGGGTCTTGGAGCATTGTGATGACAAGGGCATTGAGCATTTTGATGAGAAGTACATGGAACATTCTGATGACGTGTCATGGAGCTTTGTGATGACAAGGGCATAGAAAATTGTGATGGCAAGTGTCATGGAGCATTGTTATGACAGGGGTAATGGAGCATTGTGATAAGAAGGGCATGGAGCATTGTGATTACAAGGTTAATGGAGCATTGCGATGACAAATTTGTGGACCGTTCGGATGAAAAGTACGTGGCACATTGTGATGACAAGGGTCATGGAGCATTTTTTTGAGTAAGGCATGGAGCATTGTGATGGCAAGGGTCACGGAGCATTGTGATGAAAAGTTCATGGAGCATTGTGGTTACAAAAGTAACAGAGCCTTGTGATGATGTGGGTATCGCCCATCGTGATGACAAATATTATGAAGAATTGTGATGACTGGAGTCAAGGAGCATTGTGATGACAGGGGTCATGGAGCATTGTGATGAAAAGGGCATGGAACATTGTGCTGAGAAAGGCATAGAGCATTGTGATGACATGTGTCATGGAGCAGTGTGATGACAAGCGTCACGGAGCATTGTGAATACAGGGGTCATGGAGCATTGGAAAGACAAGGGCATGGATCATTGTGATGACAAGGGTCATGGAGCACTTGGCTGAAAATGTTCATGGATTGTTGTGATGACAGGGGTCATGGAGCATTTTGTTGACTAGGGAATGGAACATTGTGATGACAAGAGTCCCGGATCATTGTGTTGTCAGGTGTCATGGAGTGTTGTGATGACAGTGGTCATGGAGAATTGTGATGATATTGGCCATGGAGCATTGTGATGAGTAGGTCGTGGAGCATTGTGCTGAAAATGTTCATGGATTATTGTGAAGACAGGGGTCATGGAGCATTGTGATGACAAGGGAATGGAGCATGGTTATGACAAGGTCCTAGAGCATTGTGATGAGAAGACCATGGAGACTTGTGATGATAAGTCTCATGGAGCATTCTGATGAAAAGGGGCATGGAGCATTGTGATTACAGGGGTCTTGGAGCATTTTGATGACAAGAGCATGGAGCATTGTGATGAGAAGGCCATGAATCATTCTGATGACATGTGTCATGGAGCTTTTTGATGACAAGGGCATGGAGAATTGTGATGACATGTGTCATGGAGCATTGTGATGACAACGGAATGGAGCATGGTGATGACAAGGTCCTGGGGCATTGTGATGAGAAGACCATGGAGACTTCTGATGAGAAGTCTCATTGAGCATTCTGATGAAAAGGAGCATGGAGCATTGTGATTACAGGGGTCTTGGAGCATTGTGATGACTAGGGCATGAAGCATTGTGATGAGAAGGCCATGGAGCATTCTGATGACATGCGTCATGGAGTTTTTTGATGACAAGGGCATGGAGCATTTGTGATTACAGGGATCTTGGAGCATTGTGATGAAAAGTGCATGGATCATTGTTATGAAAAAGGCATGGAGCCTTGTCATGACAGGGTTCATGGAGCATTCTGACGACAAGTGTCAGGAAGCATTGTGTTGACAACTGTATTGAGCACTGTGATGACAAAGATCATGGAGCATTGTGATGAGAAGACCATGGATAATTGTGATGATGAGCGTCATGGGGTGTTGTGATGATAAGTGTTATGGAACCTTGTGATCACAAGGGTTTGGAACATTTTGATGACAGAGGTCATGGAGAATATTGATTTCATTGTGATGACAATAGCCTGTAGCATTATGATGATGGGCAGGGTGCATTGTGATGACAGGGTTCATGGAGCATTGAGATGAAAAGGGGCATGGAACATTGTGATTACAAGGGTCTTGGAGCATTGTGATGACAAGGGCATGGAGCACTGTGATGAGAAGGCCATGGAACTTTCTGATGACATGCGTCATGGAGCTTTGTGATGACAAGGGCATGGAGCATTGTGCTTTCAAGGGTCTGGAGCATTGTGATGACAAGTGTCATGGAACCTTGTGATGACTAGGCCGTGGAACATTTTGATGGCAAGGGTCATGGTGCATTTTTATGACTAGTGTAATGGAGCATTTTGATGAGAAGGGCATGGAACATTGGTATGAAATGTTTCATGGACTATTGTGATGAGAGTGGGCATGGAGCATTGTGATGACAAGGGCACGGAACACTGTGGTACATGGGTCATGCAGGATTGTAATGACAAGGGCATGGAGCATTGTGATGAGAAGGGCATCGAGCATTGTGATGACAACTGTCATGGAGCTTTGTGATGACAAGGGCATGGAGCAATGTGATGAGAGGGTTCATGGAGCATTGTGATGACAATGACATGGAGCATTGTGATGCCAAGGGTCATGGAGCTTTGTGATGACAAGTCATGGAGCATTTTGATGACAAGGGCATGGTGCATTGTGCTGAGAAATGCAGGGAGCATTTTGATGACCAGGTCATGCAGCATTTTGATAAAAAGTGTAAAGGAACATTTTGATGGCAGTGGTTATAGAACATTGTGTTGTCAGGGGTCTTGGAGCTTTGGGATGAAAAGGGTCATGAGGCATTTTGATGACAGGGGTTATGGAACATTGTGATGTCAGGGGTCATGGAACATTGTGATGATAAGGGGATGTAGCATTGTGATGACAGTGTCCTGGAACATTGTGATTACAGGGATGAGGGAGTATTGTGATGACTAGAGATGGAACTTTGTGATATCTCTGGTGAGAGAGCATTTTGATGAGAAGTGCATGGACCATTGTGATTACAAGGTTTATGAAGCATAGCAATGACAAAGTTGTGGACCATTGTGATGAAATGCGCGTGGCACATTGTGATGACTATGTTCATTGAGCATTGTTCTGACAAAGAAATGGAGCATTGTGATGACAAGGGCATGGAGCATTGTGATTAAATGGGTCATGGAGCATTTTGATGACAATGGCGTCGAGCATTTTGATGAGAAGGCCATGGATAATTGTGATGACGCACGTCATGGAGCACAGTAATGACAAGGGGTATGGAGCATTGTGATGACAGTGGCCATGGAGAAATGTGATGACATGTGTCATGGAGCATTCTGATGACAAGCTTGTGGAGTATAGTGACGACAGTGGCTTGGAGCATTGTGATGAAAAGGGCATGGAGCATTGTGATGAAAAAGGCATGAAGCCATTTCATGACAGGTTTCAAGGAGCATTCTGATGACAAGTGTCAGGGAACATTGTGATGACATGTGTATTGAGAATTGTGATGAAAAAGATCATGGAGCATTTTGACGAAAAGGGCATAGAGTATTGTGATGACAGGCATCATGGAGCGTTGTGATGACAAGTGTTATGGAACATTGTGATCACAAGGGTTTGGAGCATTGTGATGATAGAAGTCATGGATCATTTTTTTTTCAAGGAGCATGGAGCATTGTGATGACAAGGGCATGAAGCAATGTGATCCCAAGGTTCATGGATGATTGTGATGACAATGCTAAGGGAGTATTGTGATGACAAGCAAATGGAGCATTTTGATGGCAAGGTCATGTAGCATTTTGCTGACACAGGCATGGAGCATTGTGATGATAAGGGTCATAGAGCACTTTGATGAGAAGCATCACGGATCACTGTGGTTACAGGGGTCATGGAGCATAGGGATGGCAAGGTCATGGATCATTTTGATGACAAGTGTCATGGAGAATTGGGCTGAAAATATTAATGGAGCATTGTGATGACTAGGGAATGGAGCATTGTGATGACTAGAGTCCCGGATCACTGTGCTGTCAGGGGTCATGGAGCGTTGTGATGACAGTGGTCATGGAGCATTGTGATGATAGGGATCATGAAGCATTGTGATGAGAAGTTCCTGGAGAATTGGCGTGAAAATGTTCAGGAAGTATTGTGAGGACAGGGGTCATGGAGCATTGTGATGACAAGGGAATGGAGCACTGTGATGAAAGGTTCCTGGAGCACTGTGATGAGGAGACCATGGAGCCTCGTAATAAGAAGTCTCATGGAGCATTCTGATGAAAAGGGGCATGTAATATTGTGATTACAGGGGTCTTGGATCATTGTGATGACAAGGGCATGGAGCATTGTGATTACTGGTGTCTTGGAGCATTGTGATGAAATTGGCATGGATCATTGTTATGAAAATGGTATGGAGCCTAGTCATGACAGGGTTCCAGTAGCATACTGATGAGAAGTGTCAGGGAGCATTGTGATGACATGTGTATAGAGCATTGTGATGACAAAGGTCATGGAGCACTGTGATGAGAAGACCATGGTTAACTGTGATGATGAGCTTCATGGGGCGTTGTGATGATAAGTGTTATGGAACATTGTGATCACAAGGATTTGGAGCATTGTGATGAGATAGATCATCGAATATTTTGATTTCATTGTGATGGCAATAGCCTGAAGCATTATGATGATGGTCATGGTGCATTTTGATGACAGGGTTCATGGAGCATTGAGATGCAAAGGGGCATGGAGCATTGTGATTAGAGGGTTCATGGAGCATTGTGATGACAATGGCATGGAGCATTGAGATGCCAATTGTCATGGAGCTTTGTGATGACAAATGTCATGGAGCATTTTGATGACAAGGGCGTGGTACATTGTGATGAGAAGGGCAGGGAGCATTGTGATGACAGGGTCATAGAGCAATTTGATGAAAAGTGTCATGGAATATTTTAATGACAGGGGTTATGGAACATTGTGATGTCAGGGTTCATGGAGCATTTTGATGAAAAGGATCATGGATAATTATGATGACAGGGGTTATGGAACATTGTGATGTCAGGGGTCATTGAGCATTTTGAGAAAAAGTGTTATGGAGCATTATGATGACAGGGGTTATGGAACATTGTGATGTCAGGGGTCACCGAACTTTGTGATGATATGTGCATGTAGCATTGCAAAGACAAATGTCATGGAACATTGTGATGACAGGGGTGAGGGAGTATTGTGATGAATAGTGCTGTAACATTGTGATATCATTGGTGAGAAAGCATTTTGATGAGAAATGCATGGAGAATTGTGATGACAAGTTTTATGGAGCATCGTGGTGACAAGATTGTGGAGCACTGTGATGACAAGTGCAGGGTGCATTGTGATGACATGGGTCATGGAGCATTGATCTGACAAGCGCATGGAGCATTGTGATGACAAGGGTCATGGAGCATTGTGCTGAGAAAGGCATAGAACATTGTGATGACAAGGGTCAAAGAGCATTGTGATGAAAAGTTATTGGAGCATTGTGGTTAAATATGTCACAGAGACTGTTGATGACGAGGGCATGGACCACTGTGATGAAAAAGGTCATGAATCATTGTGATGAATGGAGGCATGGAGCATTGTGATGACAGGCGTCATGGAGCATTGTGATAACAAGGACATGGAGCATTGTGATGACAAGGGCATGGAACATTGGTCTAATAAGTTTCATGGATTATTGTGATGACTGTTGTAATGGCGCATTGTGATGACCAGGTCATGCAGTATTGTGAAGACAGGTGTCAAGGAGCATTGTGATGACATATGTAATGGCCCATAGTGATGAAAATGGCATGGAGCATTGTGATGCCAAGTGTAATGGAGGATTCTGATGACAAAGGTAATGGAGCATTGTGATGACAATGGCTTGGAGCATTGTGATGACAAGGGTCAGGGAGAATTTTGCTGACAGGTGCAGGGAGAATTGTGATGAAAACGGTCATGAAGTATTCTGATGAGAAGCTTGTGGAGTATTTTGATGACAATGGCATGGACACTGTGATGAAAAAGGCATGTGGCATTGTGATGACAAGTGTATTGAGAATTGTGATGACAAATGTCATGGAGCATTGTGATGACTACGGCATGGAGTACTGTGATGACAGGCATCATGGAGCGTTGTGATGACAAGTGTTATGAAACATTGTGATCACAAGGGTTTGGAGCACTGTGATGACAGAGGTCATGGATCATTTTGATTTCAAGGAGCATGGAGCATTGTGATGACAAGGGCATGAAGCAATGTGATCCCAAGGTTCATGGAGGACTGTGATGACAATGGTATTGGAGTATTGTGATGAAAAGCGAATAGAGCATTGCAATGACAAAGTCAGGTAGCATTTTGCCGACAAAGGCATGGAGCATTGTGATGACAGGTGTCATGGAGCAATGTGATGACAAGCGTCACGGAGCATTGTGAATACAGGGGTCATGGAGCATTGGGATGACAAGGGCATGGATCTTTGTGATGACAAGTGTCATGGAGCATTGGGCTGAAAATGTTCATGGAGTATTGTGATGACAGGGATCATGGAGCATTTTGATGACAAGTTCCTGGAGCACTTTGATGAGAAGACAATGGAAACTTGTGATGACAAGTCTCATGGAGCATTCTGATGAAAAGGGACATGTAGCATTGTGATTACAGGGGTCTTGGAGCATTGTGATGACAAGGGCATGGAGCAATGTGATGAGAAGGCCATGGAGCATTCTGATGACATGCGTCATTGAGCTTTGTGATGACAAGGGCATGGAGCATTGTGATTACAGGGGTCTTGGAGCATTGTGATTAAAAGGGCATGGATCATTGTGATGAAAAAGGCATGGGGACGTGTCATGACAGGGTTAATGGAGCATACTGATGACAAGTGTCAGGGAGCATTGTGATGACAAGTGTATTGAGCATTGTGATGACAAAGTTCATGGAGCATTGTGATGAGAATACCATGTATAATTGTGATGATGAGCGTCATGGGGATTTGTGATGATAAGTGTTATGGAACATTGTGATCACAAGGGTTTGGAGCATTATGATGACAGAGGTCATGGAGAATTTTGATTTAATTGTGATGACAATAGCCTGAAGCATTATGGTGATGGGCATGGTGCATTGTGATGACAGGGATCTTGGAGCATTGAGATGCAAAGTGGCATGGAGCATTGTGATTACAGGGGTCTTGGAGCATTGTGATGTCAAGGGTCAGGGAGCCTTGTGATGACAAGGCCGTGGAACATTGTGATGGCAGGGGTCATGGAGCATTTTTATGACAGAGGTAATGGAGCATTGTGATGAGAAGTGCATTGAGCATTGGCCCGAAAGTTTTCATGGATTATTGTGATGAGAGTGGGCATGGAGCACTGTGATGACAAGGGCACGGAACACTGTGATACATGGGTCATGGAGGATTGTGATGAAAAGGGCATGGAGCATTTTGATGAGAAGGGCATCGAGCATTGTGATGACAAGTGTCATGGAGCATTGTGATGACAAGGGCATGGAGCAATGGGATGAGAGCGTTCAGGGAGCATTGTGATGACAATGACATGGAGCATTGTGATGACAAGGGTCATGGAGCTTTGTGATGACAACGGTCATGGAGCATTTTGATGACAAGCGTGTGGTGCATTGTGATGAGAAGGAAAGGGAGCATTTTGATGACAGGTTCATGCTGCAATTTGATGAAAAGTGTCATGTAACATTTTGCCGACAGGGGTTACAGAACATTGTGTTGCCATGGGTCATGGAGCTTTTGGATGAAATGTGTCATGGAGCATTGTGATGACAGTGGTTATGGAATATTGTGATGTCACGGGTCATGGAACATTGTGATTACAGGGTTGAGGGAGGATTGTGATGACTAGTGATGGAACATTGTGATATCTCAGGTGAGAGAGCATTTGGATGAGAAGTGCATGGACCATTGTGATTACAAGGTTTATGGAGCATATCGATGACAAGGTTGTGGATCATTGTGATGAAAAGCGCATGGCACATTGTGATGACAAGGGTCATGGAACATTGTTCTGACAAAGGCATGGAGCATTGTGATGACAAGTGTCACGGAGCATTGTGATGAAAAGTTCATGGAGCACTGTGGTTACAAAAGTCACAGAGCCTTGTGATGACGCGGGCATGGACCGTTGTGATGACAAACGTTATGAAGCATTGTGATGACTTGAGTCACGGAGCATTGTGATGTTAAAAGTAATTTAGCATTGTGATGACAATGGCTTGGAGCATTGTGATGACAAGGTTCAGGGAGCATTGTGCTGACAAGTGCATGGATAATTGTGATAAAAAAGGTCATGGAACATTCTGATGACAATCTTGTGGAGTATTTTGATGACAATGGCATGGAGCATTGTGATGAAAACGGCATGGGACATTGTGATGTGAAAAGAATGGAGCCTTTTTGTGACAGGTTTTAAGGAGCATACTGACGGCAAGTTTCAGGAAGCATTGTAATGACAAGTGTATTAGAATTGTGATGACAAAGATTATGGAGCATTGTGATGAAAAGGCCGTGGAGTATTGTGATGACAGGCATCATGGAGCGTTGTGATGACAAGTGTTATGGAACATTGTGATGACAAGGGTTTGGAGCATAGTGATGACAGAGGTCATGGATCATGTTGATTTCAAGGAGCATGGAGCATTGTGATGACAAGTGTATGAAGCAGTGTGATCCCAAGGTTCATGGAGGATTGTGATGACAATGGTAAAGGAGTATTGTGAGGACAAGCACATAGAGCATTGTAATGACAAGGTTATGTAGCATTTGCTGACAAAGGCATGGAGCATTGTGATGACAGGGGTCATGGAGCACTGTGATGACAAGCGTCACGGAGCATTGTGAATACAGTGGTCATGGAGCATTGGGATGACAAAGGCATGGTTCAATGTGATGACAAGGGTCATGGAGCATTGGGCTGAAAATGTTCATGGAGTATTGTGATGAGAGGGGTCATGGAGCATTGTGATGACTTGGGAATTGAGCATTTTGATGACAAGAATTCCGGATCATTGTGTTGTCAGGTGTCATGGAGTGTTGAGATGACAGTGGTCATGGTGCATTTTGATGATATTGACCATGGAGAATTGTGATGAGTAGGTCGTGGAGCATTGTGATTACAGGTGTCTTGATGCATTGTGATGAAAAGGGCATGTATCATTGTGAAGAAAAAGGCATTGAGCCTTGTCATGACAGTGTTCAAGAAGCATACTTACGACAAGTGTCAGGTAGCATTGTGATGACAAGTGTATTGAGCATTTGATGACAAAGGTCATAGAGCATTGTGATGAGAAGGCCATGGATAATTGTGATGATGAGCGTCATGGGGTGTTGTGATGATAAGTCTTATGGAACATTGTGATCACAAGGGTTTGCAGCATTATGATGACAGAGTTCATGGAGAATTTAGATTTAATTGTGATGACAATAGCCTGAAACATTATGATGATGGGCATGGTGCATTGTGATGACTGGGTTCATGGAGCATTGAGATGAAAAGGGGAATGGAGCATTGTGATTACCGGGGTCTTGGAGCATTGTGATGATTAGGGCATGGAACATGGTGATGAGAAGGCCATGGAAAATTCTGATGACATGCATCATGGAGCACTGTGATGACAAGGGCATGGAGCACTGTGATAACAGGGGTCTTGGGGAATTGTGATGACAAGGATCATGGAGCCTTGTGATGACATGCCGTTGAACAATATGATGGCAGGTGTCATGGAGCATTGTTATGACAGAGGTAATGGAGAATTGTGATGAGAAGGGCATTGAGCTTTGGTCTAAAATATTTCATGGATTATTGTAATGAGAGTGGGCATGGACCATTGGGATGACAAGGGCACGGAACACTGTGATACATAGTTCATGGAGGATTGTAATGACCAGGACATGGAGCATTGCGATGAGAAGGGCATCGAGCATTGTGATGACAAGTGTCATGGAGCTTTGTGATGACAAGGGCAGGGAGCAATGTGATGAGAGTGTTCATGGAGCATTGTGATGACAATGACATGGAGCATTGTGATGCCAAGGGTCATGGAGATTTGTGATGACAAATAACAGGGAGCATTTCGATGACTATGGTGTGGTGCATTGTGATGAGAAGGGCCGGGAGCACTTTGATTACAGGTTCATGCAGCAATTTGATTAAAATATAATGGAATATTTTGAGGGCAGGTGTTATAGAACATTGTGATGTCAGGGGTCATGGAGTTTTGGGATGAAACGGGTCATGGAGCATTTTGATTACAGGGGTTATGGAACATTGTGATGTCAGGGATCATGGAACATTGTGATGATAAGGATATGTAGCACTGAGATGACAGGGGTCATGGAACATTATGATTACAGGGGTGAAAGAGTATTGTGATGACTAGTGATGGAACATTGTGATATCTCTGGTGAGAGAGCATTTGGATGAGAAGTGCATGGATCATTGGGATTACAAGGTTTATGAAGCATAGCGATGACAAGGTTGTGGACCGATGTGATGAAAAGCACGTGGCACATTGTGATGACAAGGGTCATGGAGCATTGTTCTGACAAAGGCATGGAGCATTGTGATGAAAAGTGTCACGGAGCATTGTGATGAAAAGTTCATGGAGCATTTTGGTAACAAAGGTCACAGAGCCTTGTGATGACACGGGCAAGGAACGTTTTGATGACAAACATTATGAAGCATTGTGATGACTGGAGTCATGGAGCACTGTGATGATAGGGGTCATGGAGCATTGTGATGACATGGGCATGGATCATTGTGATGACAAGGGTATGGATCATGGTGATGAAAAGGTCATGGAGTATTGTGAAGAGAGGTATCAGGGAGCATTGTGATGACATATGTCATGGTCCATTGCGATGATAATGGCATTGAGCATTGTGATGTCAAATGTAATGGAGGATTGGGATGACAAATAAAATGGAGCATTGTGATGACTAGGGCTTGGAGCACTATGATGACAAGGGCCATTGAGAATTTTCATGAAAATGTCGTGAAGCATTGTGATGACAATGTCCTGGAGCATTGTGATGAGAAATACATGGAGCCTTGTGATGACAATCTCATATAGCATACTGATCAAAAGGGGCATGGACCATTGTGATTACAGGGGTCTTGGAACATTGTGATGACAAGGGCATGGATCGTTGTGAAGAGAAGGCCAAGGAGCATTCTGAGGACATGTGTCATTGAGCTTTGTGATGACAAGCGCATGGAGCATTGTGATTACAGGGGTCTTGTAGCATTGTGATGAAAAGGGCATGGAATATTGTGATGAAAAATGCATGGAGCCTTGCCATGACAGGGTTCAAGGAGCATACAGACAACAAGTGTCATGGAGCATATTGATAACAAGTGTATTGAGCATTGTGATGACAAAGGTCATGGAGCATTGTGATGAGAAGGCCATGGCGCATTCTGATGACATGTGTCATGGAGCTTAGTGATGACAAGGGCATGTTGCAATGTGATGCCAAGGGTCATGGATATTTGTGATGACAATGGTCATGGAACATTTTGATGACAAGGGCGTTGTGAATTGTAATGAGAAGTGCAGGGAGCATTGTGATGACATGGTCACGGAGAAATTTGATGAAAAGTGTCAAGGAACATTTTGATGACAGGGGTTATGGAACATTGTGATGTCATGGGTCATCGAACATTGTGATGATAAGTGCATGTAGCATTGTGATGACAAGAGTCATGGAACATTGTGATGACAGAGGTGAAGGAGTATTGTGTCGAATAGTGAAGTAACATTGTGATATCAGTGGTGAGAAAGCATTTTGATGAGAAGTGCATGGAGCATTGTGATGACAAGGTTTATGGAGCATTGTGATGACAAGATTGTGGAGCACTGTGATGACAAGATTGTGGAGCACTCTGATGACAAGCGCATGGTGCATTGTGATGACATGTGTCATGGAGCATTTTGCTGACAAGCGCATGGAGCATTGTGAGGACAAGGGTCATGGAGCATTGTGCTGAGAAAGGCATAGAGCATTGTGATGACAAGGGTCAAAGAGAATTGTGATGAAAAGTTCATGGAACATTGTGGTTAAAAGGTCACAGAGACTGTTGATGACGAGGGCATTGACCATTGTGATGACAAAGGACATGAAGCATTGTGATGACTGGAGTCACGGAGCACTGTGATGACAGGGGTCATGGAGCATTGCGATGAAAAGGGGCATGGAGCATTGTGATGACAAGGGCATGTATCATTGGTCTCATAATTTTCATGGATTATTGCGATGACTGTTGGAATGGTGCATTGTGGTGAGAAGGTCATGGAGCATTTTGATAAAGAGGTCATGCTGTATTGTGAAGACTGGTGTCATGGAGCATTGTGATGACATGGTTCATGCAGCATTGTGATGACTAGGGAATGGAGTATAGTGATGACAAGAGTCCCGGATCATTGTGTTGTCAGGTGTCATGGAGTGTTGTGATGACAGTTGTCATGGTGCATTGTGATGATATTGGTCATGGAGCATTGTGATGACAAGGGAATGGAGCATAGTGATGACAAGGTCATGTAGCATTGTAATGAGAAGTCCTTGGAGGCTTGTGATGAGAAGTTTCATGGAACATTCTGATGAAAAGTGGCATGGATCATTGTGATTACAGTGGTCTTGGAGCATTGTGATGACAAGGGCATGGAGCATTGTCAGAGACGGCCATGCAGCATTCTGATGACATGGGTCATGGAGCTTTGTGATGACAAGGGCTTGGAGCATTGTGATTACAGGTGTCGTGGAGCATTTTGATGAAAAGGGCACGGATCATTGTGATGAAAATGTCATGGAGACTTGTCATGACAGGGTTAATGGAGCATACTGAAGACAAGGGTCAGGGAGCATTGTGATGACAAGTGTATTGAGCATTGTGATGACAAAGGTCATGGAGCATTGTGATGAGAAGACCATGGATAATTGTGATGATGAGCGTCATGGTGTGTTGTGATGATAAGTGTTATGGAACATTGTGATCACAAGGGTTTGGAGCATTATGATGACAGAGGTCATGGAGAATATTGATTTCATTGTGATGACAATAGCCTGAAGCATTATGATGATGGGCATGGTGCATTGTGATGACAGGGATCATGGAGCATTGAGATGAAAAGGGGCATGGAACATTGTGTTTACAGTGGTCGTGGAGCATTGTGATGACAAGGGCATGGAGCATTGGTCTAATAAGTTTCATGGATTATTGCGATGACAGTTGGAATGGAGCATTGTGATGACAAAGGCATGGAGCATTGTGATGACCAGGTCATGCAGTATTGTGAAGACAGGTGTCAGGGAGCATTGTGATGACATATGTAATGGCCCAATGTGATGACGATGGCATGGAGCATTGTGATGCCAAGTGTCATGGAGGATTCTGATGACAAAGTTAATAGAGCATTATGATGACAATGGCTTGGAGCATTGCAATGACAAGTGTCAAGGAGCATTGTGTTGACAAGTGCATGGAGAATTGGGATGACAAGGGTCATGGAGCATTCTGGTGACAAGCTTGTGGAGTATTTTGATGACAATGGCATGGAGCATTGTGATGAAAATGGCATGGGGCATTGTGATGAAAAATGCAGGGAGCCTTGTGATGACAGGTCTCATGTAGCATACTGATGAAAAGGGGCATGGAGCATTCTGATTACATGGGTCTTGGAACATTGTGATAGCAAAGGCATGGAACACTGTGATGACAAGGGCATGGAGCATTGGTCTAAAAAGTTTCATGGATTATTGTGATGACAGTTGGAATGGCGCATTGTGATGACAGTGGTCATGGAGCATTGTGATGATACTGCTCATGGAGCATTGTGATAAGACCGTCATTGAGCATTGGGTTGAAAATATTCATAGAGTATTGTGATGACAGGTGTCAAGGAGCATTGTGATGACAAGAGAATGGAGCATGGTGATGACAAGGTCCTGGAGCATTGTGATGAGATGATGATGGAGACTTGTGATGACAAGTCTCATGGAGCATTCTGACGAAAAGGGGCAAGGATCTTTGTGATTACAGGGGTCTTGGAGCACTGTGATGACAAGCGCATGGAGCATTGTGAGGAGAAGGCCATGGAACATTCTGATGGCATGCGTCATGGAGCTTTGTGATGGCAAGGGCATGGAGCATTGTGATTACAGGGGTCTTGGAGCATTGTGATGACAAGGGTCATGTATCCTTTTGATGACAAGGCCGTGGAACATTGTGATGGCAGCGGTCATGGAGCATAGTTATGACAGAAGTAATGGAGCATTGTAATCAGAATGGCATTGAGCATTGATCTGCAATATTTCATGGATTATTGTGATGAGAGTGGGCATGGAGCACTGTGATGACAAGGGCATGGTACACTGTGATACCTGGGTCATGGTGGATTGTAATGACCAGGGCGTGGAGCATTGTGATGAGAAGGGGATCGAGCATTGTGATGACAAGTGTCATGGAGCTTTGTTATGACAAGGGCATGGAGCAATGTGATGAGAGGGTTCATGGAGCATTGTGATGACAATGACATGGAGCATTGTGATGCCAAGGGTCATGGAGCTTTGTGAAGAGAAAGGTCATGGAGCATTTTGATGACAAGTGTGTGGTGCATTGTGATGAGAAGGACAGGGAGCATTTTGATGACAGGGTCATGCAGCAATTTGATGAAAAATGTAATGGAAAGTTTTGATGACAGGGGTTATAGAACATTGTGATGCCAGGGATCATGGAGCTTTGGGATGAAAAGGGTCATGGAGCATTTTGATGACAGGGGTTATGGAACATTGTGATGACTGGAGTCACGGAGCATTGTGATGACAGTGGTCATGGAGCATTGTGATAACAAGTGCATGGAGCATTGTGATGACAGGGGAATGGAGCATTGGTCTGACAAGTTTCATAGATTATTGTGATGACAGTGGACATGGTGCATTGTGATGACAAGGGCATGGAGCATTTTGATGACAAGAGTCCCGGATCATTGTGTTGTCAGGTGTTATGGATGGTTGTGATGACAGTGGTCATGGAGCATTGTGATGATATTGGTCATGGAGCATTGTGATGAGAAAATCATGGTGCATTGGGCTGAAAATATTAATGGATTATTGTAATGACAGGGGTCATGGAGCATTGTGATGACAAGGGAATAGAGCATGGTGATGACAATGTCCTGGAGCATTGTTATGAGATGACCATGTAGACTTGTGATGACAAGTCTCATGGAGCATTCTAATGAAAAGGGGCATGGAGCATTGTGATTACAGTGGACTTGAAGCATTGTGATGACAAGGGCATGGAACATTTTGAGGAGAAGGCCATGGAGAATTCTGATGACATGCGTCATTGAGCTTTGTGCTGACAAGGCCATGGAGCATTGTGATTATAGTGGTCTTGGAGCATTGTGATGAAAAGGCATGGATCATTGTGATGTAAAAGGCATGGAGCCTTGTCATCTCAGGTTTCAAGGAGTATACCGACGACAGGTGTCAGGGAGTATTGTGATGACAAGTGTATTGAGCATTGTGATGACAATGATCATGGAGCATTTTGATGAGAAGACCATGGATAACTATGATGATGATCGTCATGGGGTGTTGTGATGATAAGTGTTATGGAACATTGTGTTCACAAGGGTTTGGAGCATTATGATGACAGAGGTCATGGAGAATTTTGATTTCATTGTAGTGACAATAGCCTGGAGCATTATGATGATGGTCATGGTGCTTTGTGATGACATGTTTCATGGAGCATTTAGATGAAAAGTGGCATGGATCATAGTGATTACAGGGGTCTTGGAACATTGTGATGACAAGGGCAAGGAGCATTGTGATGAGAAGGCCATGGAACCTTCTGATACATGCGTCATGGAGCTTTGTTATTACAAGGGCATGGAGAATTTTGATTACAAGTTTCTTGGAGCATTGTGATGACAAGGGTCATGGAGCCTTGTGATGACAAGGCCGTGGAACATTGTGATGGCAGTGGTCATGGTGCATTGTTATGACAGAGGTAATGGAGCATAGTGATGAGAAGGGCACTGAGCATTGGTTTGAAATACTTCATAGATTATTGTGATGAGAGTGGGCTGGAGCATTGTGATGACAATGGCACGGAACAATGTGATACATGGGTCATGGAGGATTGTAATGTCAAGGGCATGGAGCAATGTGATGAGAGGGTACATGGAGCATTGTGATGACAATGCCATGGAGCATTGTGAGGAAAAGGCCATGGAGCATTCTGATGACATGCCTCATGGAGCTTTTTGATGACAAGGGCATGGAACATTGTGATGACCAGGTCATGCAGTATTGTGAAGACAGGTGTCAGGGAGCATTGTGATGAAATATGTCATGGTCCATTGCGATGATAATGGCATGGAGCATTGTGATGCTAAATGTAATGGAGGATTTTGATGACAAATAAAATGGAGAATTGTGATGACTAGGGCTTGGAGCAATATGATGACAAGGGCTATTGAGAATTTTCATCACAAGGTCGTGAAGCATTGTGATGAATGGAGTCATGGAGCATTGTGATGACAAGGGCATGGAGCATTGGTCTAATAAGTTTCATGGATTATTGCGATGACAGTTGGAATGGTGCAGTGTGATGACAAGGGCATGGAACATTGTGAGGACCAAGTCATGCAGTATTGTGAAGACAGGTGTCAGGGAGCATTGTGATGAGATATGTAATGGCCCATTGTGATGACAATGGCATAGCGCATTGTGATGCCAAGTGTCATGGAGGATTCTGATGACAAAGGTAATGGAGCATTGTGATGACAATGGCTTGGAGCTTTGTGATGACAAGGGTCAGGGAGCATTGTGCTGACAAGTGCATGGAGAATTGTGATGACAAGGGTCATGGAGCATTCTGATGAAAAGCTTGTGGAGTATTTTGATGGCAATGGCATGGAGCATTGTGATGAAAACGGCATGGGGCATACTGATGAAAAAGGCATGGAGACTTTTCGTGACAGGTTTCAAGGAGCATTCTGACGACAAGATTCAGGAAGCATTGTAATGACAAGTGTATTTAGAATTGTGATGACAATGGTCATGGAGCATTGTGATGAAAAGGCCATGGAGTATTGTAATGACAGGCATCATGGAGCGTTGTGATGACAAGTTTTATGGAACATTGTGATTACAAGGGTTTGGAGCATTGTGATGACAGAGGTCATGGATCATTTTGATTTCAAGGAGCATGGAGCACTGTGATGACAAGGGCATGAAGCAATGTGATCCCAAGGTTCATGGAGGATTGTGATGACAATGGTAATGGAGTACTGTGATGACAAGCGCATAGATTATTGTAATGACAAGGTCATGTAGCATTTTGCTGACAAAGGCATGGAGCATTGTGATGAGAGGTGTCATGGAGCACTGTGATGAGAAGCATCACGGAGCTTTGTGAATACAGGGGTCATGGAGCATTGGGATGTCAAGGGCATGGATCATTGTGATGACAAGGGTCATGGAGCATTGGACTGAAAATGTTCATGGAGTATTGTGATGACAGGGGTCATGGAGCATTGTGATGACTAGGGAATGGAGCATTTTGATGACAAGAGTTCCGGATCATTGTGTTGTCAGGTGTCATGGAGTGTTGTGATGACAGTGGTCATGGAGCACTGTGATGATATTGGGAATGGAGCATTGTGATGAGAAGGTAGTGGAGCATTGTGATTACAGGTGTCTTGATGCATTGTGATGTAATGGGCATGTATCATTGTGATGAAAAAGGCATTGAGCCTTGTCATGTCAGGGTTCAAGAAGCATACTGACGACAAGTATCAGGGAGCATTGTGATGACAAGTGTATTGAGCATTTGATGACAAAGGTCATGGAGCATTGTGATGAGAAGACCATGGATAATTGTGATGATGAGCGTCATGGGGTTTTGTGATGATAAGTCTTATGGAACATTGTGATCACAAAGTTTTGGAGCATTATGATGACAGAGTTCATGGTGAATTTAGATTTCATTGTGATGACAATAGCCTGAAACATTATGATGATGGGCATGGTGCATTGTGATGACAGTGTTCATGGAGCATTGAGATGAAAAGGGGCATGGAGCATTGTGATTACCGGGGTCTTGGAGCATTGTGATTACAAGGGCATGGAGCATTGTGATGAGAAAGCCATGGAACATTCTGATGACATGCGTCATGGAGCACTGTGATGACAAGGGCATGGAGCATTGTGATTACAGGGGTCTTGGAGCATTGTGATGACAAGGGTCATGGAGCCTTGTGATGACATGCCGTTGAACAATGTGATGGCATGTGTCATGGAGCATTGTTATGACAGAGGTAATGGAACATTGTGATGAGAAGGGCATTGAGCTTTGGTCTAAAATGTTTCATGGATGATTGTGATGAGAGTGGGCATGGAGCATTGGGATGACAAGGGCACGGAACACTGTGATGCATGTTTCATGGAGGATTGTAATGACAAGGGCATGGAGCATTGTGATGAGAAGGGCATCGAGCATTGTGATGACAAGTGTCATGGAGCTTTGTGATGACAAGGGCATGGAGCAATGTGATGAGAGGTTACATGGAGCATTGTGATGACAATGACACGGAGCATTGTGATGCCAATGGTCATGGAGATTTGTGATGACAAATAACAGGGAGCATTTCGATGACAAAGGTGTGGTGCATTGTGATGAGAAGGGAAGGGAGCATTTTGATGACAGGGTCATGCAGCAATTTGATGAAAATGTTATGGAATATTTTGAGGGCAGGTGGTTTAGAGCATTGTGATGTCAGGGGTCATGGAGCTTTGGGATGAAAAGGGTCATGGTGCATTTTGATGACAGGTGTTATGGAACATTGTGATGTCAGGGGTCATGGAATATTGTGATGATAAGGGTATGTAGCACTGTGATGACAGGGGTCATGGAACATTATGATTACAGGGGTGAGGGGTATTGTGATGACTAGTGATGGAACATTGTGATATCTCTGGTGAGAGAGCATTTGGATGAGAAGTGCATGGAGCATTGTGATTACAAGGTTTATGGAGCATAGTGATTACAAGGTTGTGGACCGATGTTTTGAAAAGCACGTGGCACATTGTGATGACAAGGGTCATGGAGCATTGTTCTGACAAAGGCATGGAGCATTGTGATGACAAGGGTCACGGAGCGTTGTGATGAAAAGTTCAAGGAGCATTGTGGTTACAAAGGTCACAGAGCCTTGTGATGACACGGGCATGGACCGTTTTGATGACAAACGTTATGAAGCATTGTGATGACTGGATTCATGGAGCATTGTGATGATAGGGGTCATGGAGCATTGTGAGGACAAGTGTATGGATCATGGTGATGAGAAGGTCATCGAGTATTGTGAAGACAGGTGTCAGGGAGCATTGTGATGACATATGTCATGGTCCATTGCGATGATAATGGCATGGAGCATTGTGATGCTAAATGTAATGGAGGATTGTGATGACAAATAAAATGGAGCATTGTGATGACTAGGGCTTGGAGCACTATGATGACAAGGGCTATTGAGAATCTTCTTCACAAAGTTGTGAAGCATTGTGATGACATGTTCCTGGAGCATTGTGATGAGAAATCCATGGAGCCTTGTGATGACAAGTCTCATATAGCATACTGATGAAAAGGGGCATGGACCACTGTGATTACAGGGGTCTTGGAACATTGTGATGACAAGGGCATGGAACACTGTGAAGAGAAGGCCAAGGAGCATTCTGAGGACATGCGTCATTGAGCTTTGTGATGACCAGCACATGGAGCATTTTGATTACAGGGGTCTTGTAGCAGTGTGATGAAAAGGGCATGGAACATTGTGATGAAAAATGCATGGAGCCTTTTCATGACAGGGTTCAAGGAGCATACAGACAACAAGTGTCATGGAGCATATTGATGACAAGTGTATTGAGCATTGTGATGAAAAAGGTCATGGGGCATTGTGATGAGAAGGCCATGGAGCATTCTGATTACATGTGTCATGGAGCTTAGTGATGACAAGGGCATGGAGCAATGTGATGCCAAGGGTCATGGAGGATTCTGATGACAAATGTAATGGTGCATTGTGATGACAATGGCTTGGAGCATTGAGATGACAAGGGTCAGGGAGCATTTTGATGACGGGGGTTACGGAACATTGTGATGTCAGGGGTCATCGAACATTGTGATGATAAGTGCATGTAGCACTGTGATGACAGGAGTCATGGAACATTGTGATGACAGGGGTGAGGGAGTATTGTGACGAATAGTGAAGTAACATTGTGATATCAGTGGTGAGAGAGCATTTTGATGAGAAGTTCATGGAGCATTGTGATGACAATGTTTATGGAGCATTGTGATGACAAGCTTGTGGAGCACTGTGATGACAAGCGCATGGTGCATTGTGATGACAAGGGTCATGGAGCATTGTGCTGAGAAAGGCATAGAGCATTGTGTTGACAAGGGTGAAAGAGAATTGTGATGAAAAGTTCATGGAGCATTGTGGTTAAAAAGGTCACAGAGACTCTTGATGACGAGGGCATGGACCATTGTGATGACAAAGGTCATGAAGCACTGTGATGACTGGAGTCACGGAGCACTGTGATGACAGGGGTCATGGAGCATTGTGTTGACAAGGGGCATGGAGCATTGTGATGACAAGGGCATGGATCATTGGTCTCATAAATTTCATGTATTACTGTGATGACTGTTGGAATGGTGCATTGTGGTGACAAGGGCATGGAGCATTGTGATGCCAAGTGTCATGGAGGATTCTGATGACAAATGTAATGGTGCATTGTGATGACAATGGCTTGGAGCATTGAGATGACAAGGGTCAGGGAGCATTGTGCTGACAAGTGCATGGAGAATTGTGATGACAAAGGTCATGGAGCATTGTGATGACAAGCTTGTGGAGTATTTTGATGACAGTGGCGTGGAGCATTGTGATGAAAACGGCATGGGGCATTTTGATGAAAAAGGCATGGAGCCTTTTCGTGACAGGGTTCAAGGAGTATTCTGACGACAAGTGTCAGGGAGCATTGTGATGACAAGTGTATTGAGAATTGTGATGACAAAGGTCATGGAGCATTGTGATGAAAAGTGCATGGAGTATTGTGATGACAGGCATCATGGAGCATTGTGATGACAATTGTTATGGAACATTTTGATCACAAGTTTTTGGAGCATTGTGATGACAGAGGTCATGGATCATTTTGATTTAAAGGAGCATGGCGCATTGTGATTACAAGGGCATGAAGCAATGTGATCCCAAGGTTCATGGAGGATTGTTATGACAATGGTAGTGGAGTATTGTGATGACAAGCGCATAGAGCATTGTAATGACAAGGTCATGAAGCATTTTGCTGACAAAGTCATGGAGCATTGTGATGACATGTGTCGTGGAGCACTGTGATGACAAGCGTCACGGAGCATTGTGAATACAGGGGTCATGGAGCATTGGGATGACAAGGGCATGGATGATTGTGATGACAAGTGTCATGGAACATTGGGCTGAAAATGTTCATGGAGTATTGTGATTACAGGGGTCTTGGAGCTTTGTGATGACAGGAGTCCCGGATCATTGTGTTGTCAGGTGTCATGGAGTGTTGTCATGACAGTGGTCATGGAGCATTTTGATGAGAAGTTCAAGGAGCATTGGGCTGAAAACGTTCATCGAGTATTGTGATGACAGGGGCCATGGAGGCTTGTGATGACAAGGTACTGGAGCATTGTGATGAGAAGACCATGGAGACTTGTGATGACAAGTCTCATGGAATATTCTGATGAAAAGGGGCATGGTGCATTGTGATTACAGGGGTCTTGGGGCATTGTGCTGACAAGGGCTTGGAGCATTGGGATGAGATGGCCATGGAACGTTCTGATGACATGCATCATGGAGCTTTGTGATGACAAGGGCTTGGAGCATTGTGATGAAAAAGGCATGGAGCCTTGTCACGACATGGTTCAAGGAGCATACTGAGGACAAGTGTCAGGGAGCATTGTGCTGACAAGTGTATTGAGCATTGTGATGAAAAAGGTCATGGAGCATTGTGATGAGAAGACCATGTATAATTGTGATGTCGAGCGTCATGGGACGTTGTGATGATAAGTGTTATGGAACATTTTGATCACACGGATTTGGAGCATTGTGGTGACAGAGATCATGGAGAATTTTGATTTCATTGTGATGACAATAGCATGAAGCATTTTGATGATGGGCATGGTGCATTGTGATGACCGGGTTCATGGATCATTGAGATGAAAAGGGGCATGGAGCATTGTGATTACAGGGGTCTTGGAGCATTGTGGTTAGAAGGGTCATGGAGCCTTGTGATGACAAGACCATGGAACATCGTGATGGCAGGGGTCATGGAGCATTGTTATGACAGGGTTAATGGAGAATTGTGATGGCAAGGGCATGGAACATTGTGATTACAAGGTCATGGATTATTGTGAAGACAGGTGTCAGGGAGCATTGTGATGGCATATTTCATGTTCCATTGTGATGACAATGGCATGGAGCATTGTGATGCCGAGTGTTATGGAGGATTGTGATGACAAAAGTAATGGAGCATTGTGATGACAAGGGCTTGGAGCAATGTGATGAGAGCGTTCATGGAGCATTGTGATGACAATGACATTGAGCATTTTGATGAAAATTTCATGGAGCATTGTGGTGACAAATTTCACAGAGCCTTGTGATGATGAGGGCATTGACTTTTGTGGTGACACAGGTCATGGAGTCTTGTGATGACGGGACACACGGAGCATTGTGATGACTGTGGTCATGTAGCATTGTGATGACAGGAGCATGGAGCATTGGTCTGACAAGTTTCATGGATAATTGTGTTGACAGTGGGCATGGCACATTGTGATGACAAGGGCATGGAGCATTGTGATGACAAGGTCATGGAGTATTGTGAAGACAGGTGTCAGGGAGCATTGTGATGGGATATTTCATTTTCCATTGTGATGACAATGGCATGGAGCATTGTGATGCCGAGGGTTATGGAGGATTGTGATGACAAAGGTAATGGAGCATTGTGATGACAAGGGCTTGGAGCATTGTGATGACAAGGGCCATGGAGCATTGTGATGACAAGGGCATGGAGCATTGTGATGACAACGGCCTTTGAGAATTTTGATGAAAAGGTCGTGAAGCATTGTGATGACAAAGGCATGGAGCTTGCTATGACAGGGGTCATGGGACATTGCGATGACAAGTGCATGGAGAATTGTGATGACAAGAGCATGTAACATGGAGATGAGAACTGTCATGGAGCATTGTGATGACAAGGACCTGGAGAATTGTGACGACAAGGGACATGGAGCATTGTGATGACCAGGGCATGGAGCATTGTTATGGCAAGACCGTGGAGCACTGTGATGAGAAGACCATGGATAATTCTGGTGACAAGCATCATGGAGCACTGTAATGACAAGGGGCATGGAGCATTGTGATGATAGGTCTCATGGAGCATTGTGATGACCGGGGTCATGGATCATTGTGATGACAAGGGTCATGGAGTATTCTGATGACAAGCTTGTGCAGTATTGTGATGACAAAGCATTTAACACTGTGATGGGAAGTGTCATGGAACATAGTGATGCCAAGAACGTGGAGAATTGTGATGAAAGGGAACATAGAGCATTGTGATGACCAGGGCATGGAGCATTGTGATGTCAAGACCGTGGAGCACTCTGATGAGAAGACCATGGATAATTGTGATGACGAGCGTCATGGAGTGCTATAATGACAAGCGGCATGGAGCATTGTGTTTACAGGGGTCTTGGAGCATTGTGATGACAAGGGCATGGAGCATTGTGAAGAGAAGGCCATGGAGCATTCTGATGAATGCGTCATGGAGCACTGTGATGACAAGTGCATGTAGCATTGTGATTACAGGTGACTTTGAGCATTGTGATGAAAAGGGCATAGATCATTGTGATGAAAAAGGCATGGAGCCCTGTAATGACAGTGTTCAAGGAGCATACTGACGACAAGTGTCAGGGAGCATTGTGATGACAAAGGTTATGGAGCATAGTGATGAGAAGACCATGGATAATTGTGATTATGAGCATCATGGGGTGTTGTGATGAGAAGTGTTATGGAACATTGTGATCCCAACTGTTTGGAGCATTGTGATGACAGAGGTCATGGAGCATTTTGATTTCATTGTGAGGAAAATAGCCTGAAGCATTATGATAATGGGCATGGTGCATTGTGATGATAGGATTCATGGAGCTTTGAGATGAAAAGGGGCATGGAGCATTGTGATAAAAAGTGTCTTGGAGCATTGTGATGAGAAGTCCATGGAACATTCTAATGACATGAGTCATGGAGCTTTGTGATGACAAGGGCATGGAGCATTGTGATTACAGGGGTCTTGGAACATTGTGATGACAAGTGTCATGGAGCCTTGTGAATGACAAGGCCGTGGAACTTTGTGATGGCACGGGTCATGGAACATTGTTATGACAGGTGTAATGGAGCATTGTGATGAGAAGGACAGGAAGCATTGGTGTGAAATGTTTCATGGATTATTGTGATGAGAGTGGACATGGAGCATTGTGATGACAAGAGCACGGAACACTGTGATACAATGGTCATAGAGGATTGTAATGACAAGGGCATGGAGCATAGTGATGAGAAGGGCATCGAGCATTGTGATGACATGTGTCATGGAGCTTTGTGATGACAAGGGCATGGAGAAATGTGATGAGAAGGTTCATGGAGCATTGTGATGACAATGACATGGAGCATTGTGATGTCAAGGGTCAAGGAGATTTGTGATGACAATAGTCACGGAGCATTTTGATGACAAGGGCGTGGTGCATTGTGATGAGAAGGCCAGGGAGCATTTTGATGACAGGGTCATGCAGCAATTTGATGAAAATTGTAATGGAATATTTTGATGACAGGGGTTATAGAACATTGGGATGTCAGGGGTCATGGAGCTTTGGGATAAAAAGTGTCATGGAGCATTTTGATGACAGGGGTTGTGGAACATTGTGATGTCAGGTGTCATGGAACATTGTGATGATAAGGGGATGTAGCATTGTGATTACAGGGGTCATGGAACATTGTGATTACAGGGGTCTTGGAGCATTGTGATGAGAAGTGTCATGGAGCCTTGTGATGACAAGGCCATGGAACATCGTGATGGCAGGGGTCATGGAGCATAGTTATGACAGGCATAATGGAACATTGTGATGGCAATGGCATGGAAGATTGTGATGAGAAGGCCATGGAGCATTCTGATGACATGTGTCATGGAGCTTTGTGATGACAACGGCATGGAGCAATGTGATGAATGCGATCATGGAGCATTGTGATGAAGATGACATGGAGCATTGTGATGCCAAGGGTCATGGATCTTTGTGATGACAAAGGTCATGGAGGATTTTGATGACAAGGGCGTTGTGCATTGTGATGAGAAGGGCAGGGAGCATTGTGATGACAGGGTCATGGAGCAATTGGATGAAATGTGTCATGGAACATTTTGATGACAGGGGTTATTGAACATTGTGATGCCAGGGGTCATGGAGCATTTTGATGGAAAGTTTTTGGGAGCATTTTGATGACAGGGGTTATGGAACATTGTGATGTCAGGGGTCATCGAACATTGTGATGATATGTGCATGTACAATGGTGATGACAGGAGTCATGGATCATTGTGATGACAGGGGTGAGTGAGTATTGTGACAAATAGTGATGTAACATTGTGATATCTGTGGTGAGAGAGCATTTTGATGAGAAGTGCATGGAGCATTGTGATGACAAGGTTTATGGATCATTGTGATGACAAGATTGTGGAGCACTGTGATGACAAGTGCATGGTGCATTGTGATGACATGTGTCATGGAGCATCGTGCTGACAAGCACATGGAGCATTGTGATGAAAAGGGTCATGGAGCATTGTGCTGAGAAAAGCATAGAGAATTGTGATGACAAGGATCAAAGAGCATTGTGATGAAAAGTTCATGGAGCATTGTGATGACAAGGGTCATGGAGCATTGTGATAACAAGGGCATGGAGCATTGGTCTAATAAGTTTCATGGATTATTGCGATGACTGTTGGAATGGTGCATTGTGGTGACAAGGGCATGGAGCATTGTGATGACCAGGTCATGCAGTATTGTGAAGACTGGTGTCAGGGAGCATTGTGTTGACATATGTAATCGCCCATTGTGATGACAATGGCATGGAGCATTGTGATGCCAAGTGTCATGGAGGATTCTGATGACAAAGGTAATGGTGCATTGTGATGACAATAGCTTGGAGCATTGAGATGACAAGGGTCAGGGAGCATTGTGCTGACAAGTGCATGGAGAATTGTAATGACAAGTGTCATGGAGCACTGTGATGAGAAGGACATGGATCATTGTGATGAAAAAGGCATGGAGCCTTGTCATGACAGGGTTCACGGAGCATACAGACCACAAGTGTCAGGGAGCATTTTGATGACAAGTGTAATGAGCATTGTGATGACAAAGGTCATGGAGCATTTTGATGAGAAGACCATGGATAATTGTGATGACGAGTGTCATGGGGCACTGTGATGACAAGAGTTATGGAATATTGTGATCACAAGGGTTTGGAGCATTGTTATGACAGAGGTCATGGAGCATATTGATTTCATTGTGATGACAATAGCCTGAAGCTTTGTGATGATGTCATGGTGCATTGTGATGACACGGTTCATGGATCATTGAGAAGAAAATGGGCATGGAGCTTTGTGATTACAGGGGTCTTGGAGCATTGTGATGACAAGTGTCATGGAGCCTTGTGATTACAAGGCCATGGAACATTGTGATGGATGGCGTCATGGAGCACTGTTATGACAGGTGTAATGGAGCACTGTGATGAGAAGGGCATGGAGCATTGTGATTACAAGTTTTATGGAGCATTGCAATGAGAAAATTGTGGACCGTTGTGATGAAAAGTGTGTGGCAAATTGTGATGAAAAGGGTCATGGAGCATTTTTTTGACAAAGGCATGGAGCATTGTGATGACAAGGGTCACGGAGTATTGTGATGAAATGTTCATGGAGCATTGTGGTTACAAACGACACAGAGCCTTGTGATGACGCGGGCATGGAGCATTGTGGTGACAAATGTTATGAAGCATTGTGATGACTGGAGTCACGGAGCATTGTGATGACAGGGGTCATGGTGCATTGTGATGACAAGGGCATGGAGCATTGTGATGACAGGGGCATGGAGCATTCGTCTGACAACTTTCATAGATTAATGTGAGGACAGTGGACATGGTGCATTGTGATGACCAGGGCATGGATCATTGTGATGAGAAGGTCATGGAGTACTGTGAAGACAGTTGTCAGGGAGCATTGTGATGACATATGTCATGGTCCATTGCGATGACAATAGCAGGGAGCCTTGTGATGCCAAATGTAATGGAGGATTGTGTTGACAAATATAATGGAGCACTGTGATGTCTAGGGCTTAGAGCATTATGATGACAAGGGCCATTGAGAATTTTCAGGACAAGGTCGTGAAGCATTGTGATGACAATGTCCTGGAGCATTGTGATGAGAAAAACATGGAGCCTTGTGATGACAAATCTCATGGAGCATACTGATGAAAATGGACATGGACCATTGTGATTACAGGCGTCTTGGAACATTGTGATGACATGTGCATGGAGCATTGTGAGGAGAAGGCCAAAAGCATTCTGAAGACATGCGTCCTTTAGCTTTGTGATGACAAGGGCATGGAGCATTGTGATTACAGGGGTCTTGGAGCATTGTGATGAAAAAGCATGGAGCCTTGTCATGACAGGGTTCAAGGAGCATACAGACAACAAGTGTCAGGGAGCATTTTGATGACAAGTGTATTGAGCATCGTGATGATAAAGGTCATGGAGCATTGTGATGAGAAGCCCATGAATAACTGTGATGACAAGCGTCATGGTGCATTGTGATGACAAGTGTTTTGGAATATTGTGATAACAAGCGTTTGGAGCATTGTTATGACAGAGATCATGGAGCATTTTGATTTCATTATGATGACAATAGCATGAAGCATTATGATGATGGTCATGGTGCATTGTGATGACAGGGTTCATGAAACATTGAGATGAAAATGGGCATGGATCATTGTGGTTACAGGGTTCTTGGAGCATTGTGATGAGAAGGGTCATGGAGCCTTGTGATGACAAGGCCATGGAACATCGTGATGGCAGGGGTCATGGATCATGGGTATGACAGGGATAATGGAGCATTTTGATGGCAGGGCAAGGAGCATTGTGATGAGAAGGCCATGGAGCATTCTGATGATATGTGTCATGGAGGTTTGTGATGACAAGGACATGAAGCAATGTGATGAGAACCTTAATGGAGCATTGTGATGACAATGACATGGAGCACTGTGATGACAAGGGTTATGGATCTTTGTGATGACAAAGTCATGGAGCATTTTGATGACAAGGGCGTTGTGCATTGTGATGAGAAGGGTAGGGAGTATTGTGATGACAGGGTCATGGAGCAATTTGATGAAAAGTGTCAAGGAACATTTTGATAACAGTGGTTATGGAACATTGTGATGCCAGGGGTCATTGAACATTGTGATGATAAGTGCATGTAGCATTGTGATGACAGGAGTCATGGCAAATTTTGATGACAGGGGTGAGGGAATATTGTGAAGAATATTGATGTAACATTGTGACATCAGTGGTGAGAGAGCATTTTGGTGAGAAGTCCATGGAGCATTGTGATGAAAAGGTTCATGGAGCATTGTGATGTCAAGATTGGGGAGCACTGTGATGACAAGCGCATGGTGCATTGGGATGACATGTGTCATGGAGCATTGTGCTGACAAGCGCATGGAGCATTGTGATGACAAGGGTCATGGAGCATTGTGCTGAGAAAGGCATAGAGCATTGTGATGACAAAGGTCAAAGAGCATTTTGATGAAAAGTTCATGGAGCATTGTGGTTAAAAAGGTCACAGAGACTGTTGATGACGAGGTCATGGACCATTGTGATGACAAAGGTCATGAAGCATTGTGATAACTGGAGTCACGGAGCATTGTGATGACAGGGGTCATGGAGCAGTGTGATAACAAGGGCATGGAGTATTGTGATTACAAGGGCATGGAATATTGGTCTAATAAGTTTCATGGATTATTGTGATGACAGTTGGAATGCCGCATTGTGATGACAACGGCATGGAGCATTGTGATGACCAGGTCATGCAGTATTGGGAAGACAGGTGTCAGGGAGCATTGTGATGACATATGTAATGGCCCATTGTGATGACAATGGCATGGAGCATTGTGATGCCAAGTGTCATGGAGGATTCTGATGACAAAGGTAATGGAGCATTGTGATGACAATGGCTTGGAGCATTGTGATGACAAGGGTCAGGGAGCATTGTGCTGACAAGTGCATGGAGAATTGTGATGACAAGGGTCATGGAGCATTCTGATGACAAGCTTGTGGAGTATTTTGATGGCAATGGCATGGAGCATTGTGATGAAAACGGCATGGGGCATACTGATGAAAAAGGCATGGAGCCTTTTCGTGACAGGGTTCAAGGAGCATTCTGATGACAAGTGTCAGGGAGCATTGTGATGACAAGTGTATTGAGAATTGTGATGACAAAGGTCATGGAGCATTGTGATGAAAAGGGCATGGAGTATTGTGAGGACAGGCATCATGGAGCGTTGTGATGACAAGTGTTATGGAACATTGTGATCACAAGGGTTTGGAACATTGTGATGACAGAGGTCATGGATCATTTTGATTTCAAGGAGCATGGAGCATTGTGATGACAAGGGCATGAAGCAATGTGATCCCAAGGTTCATGGATGATTGTGATGACAACGGTAATGGAGTATTGTGATGACAAGCACATAGAGCATTATAATGACAAGGTCATGTAGCATTTTGCTGACAAAGGCATGGAGCATTGTGATGACAAGTGTCATGGCACACTGTGATAACAAGCGTCACGGAGCATTGTGAATACAGGCGTCATGTAGCATTGGGATGACAAGGGCAAAGATCATTGTGATGACAAGGGTCATGGAGCATTGGGCTGAAAATGTTCATGGAGTATTGTGATGACAGGGGTCATGGAGCATTGTGATGACAGAGGTCATGGAGAATTTTGATTTCATTGTGCTGACAGTAGCCGGAAGCATTATGATGATTGGCATGATGCATTGTGATGAGAGGGTTCATGGAGCATTGAGATGAAAAGTGGCATGGAGCATTGTGATTACAGGGCTCTTGGAGCATTTTGATGACAAGGGCATGGAGCATTGTGTGGAGAAGGACATGGAACATTCTGATGACATGTGTCATGGAGCTTTGTGATGACAAGGGCATGGAGCATTGTGCTTACAGGAGTCTTGGAGCATTGTGATGGCAAGTGTCATGGAGCCTTGTGAAGACAAGGCCGTGGAACATTGTGATGGCAGTGGTATTGGAGCATTGTTATGACCGGGGTAATGGAGCATTGTGATGAGAAGGGAATGGAGCATTGTGATTTCAAGGTTTATGGAGCATTGCGATGACAAATTTGTGGACCGTTGGGATGAAAAGCGTGTCGCACATTGTGATGACAAGGGTCATGGAGCATTTTTCTGACAAAGGCATGGAACATTGTGATGACAAGTGTCACGGAGCATTGTGATGAAAATTTCATGGAGCATTGTGTTTACAAAAGTCACAGAGCCTTGTGATGACATGGGTATCGACCATTGTGATGACAAATGTTATGAAGAATTGTGATGACTGGAGTCACGGAGCATTGTGATGACAGGGGTCATGGAGCATTGTGATGAAAAGGGCATTCAGCATTTTGCTGACAAAGGAATGGAGCATTGTGATGACAAGTTTCATGGAGCACTGTGATGACAAGCGTCACGGAGCATTGTGAATACAGGGGTCATGGAGCATTGGGATGACAAGGGCATGGATAATTGTGATGACAAGTGTCATGGAGCCTTGGGCTGAAAATGTTCATGGAGTACTGTGATGACAGGGGTCATGTAGAATTTTGATTTCATCGTGCTGACAATAGCCGGAAGCATTATGATGATTGGCATGATGCATTGTGATGACAGGGTTCATGGAGCATTGAGATGAAGACGGGCATGGAGCATTGTGATTACAGGGGTCTTGGAGCATTGTGATGACAAGGGTCATGGAGCCTTGTGATGACATGCCGTTGAACAATGTGATGGCATGTGTCATGGAGCATTGTTATGACAGAGGTAATGGAGCATTGTGATGAGAAGGGCATTGAGCTTTGGTCTAAAATGTTTCATGGATGATTGTGATGAGAGTGGGCATGGAGCATCGGGATGACAAGGGCACGGAACACTGTGATGCATGTTTCATGGAGGATTGTAATGACAAGGGCATGGAGCATTGTGATGAGAAGGGCATCGAGCATTGTGATGACAAGTGTCATGGAGCTTTGTGATGACAAGGGCATGGAGCAATGTGATGAGAGTGTTCATGGAGCATTGTGATGACAATGACACGGAGCATTGTGATGCCAATGGTCATGGAGATTTGTGATGACAAATAACAGGGAGCATTTCGATGACAATGGTGTGGTGCATTGTGATGAGAAGGGAAGGGAGCATTTTGATGACAGGGTCATGCAGCAATTTGATGAAAATGTAATGGAATATTTTGAGGGCAGGTGGTTTAGAACATTGTGATGTCAGGGGTCATGGAGCTTTGGGATGAAAAGGGTCATGGTGCATTTTGATGACAGGGGTTATGGGACATTGTGATGTCAGGGGTCATGGAATATTGTGATGATAAGGGTATGTAGCACTGTGATGACAGGGGTCATGGAACATTATGATTACAGGGGTGAGGGGTATTGTGATGACTAGTGATGGAACATTGTGATATCTCTGGTGAGAGGGCATTTGGATGAGAAGTGCATGGAGCATTGTGATTACAAGGTTTATGGAGCATAGTGATTACAAGGTTGTGGACCGATGTGATGAAAAGCACGTGGCACATTGTGATGACAAGGGTCATGGAGCATTGTTCTGACAAAGGCATGGAGCATTGTGATGACAAGGGTCACGGAGCGTTGTGATGAAAAGTTCAAGGAGCATTGTGGTTACAAAGGTCACAGAGCCTTGTGATGACACGGGCATGGACCGTTTTGATGACAAACGTTATGAAGCATTGTGATGACTGGATTCATGGAGCATTGTGATGATAGGGGTCATGGAGCATTGTGAGGACAAGGGCATGGAGCATTGTGGTGACAGGGGCATGGAGCATTGGTCTGACAAGTTTCATAGATTATTGTGATGACAGTGGACATGGTGCATTGTGATGACAAGTGTATGGATCATGGTGATGAGAAGGTCATCGAGTATTGTGAAGACAGGTGTCAGGGAGCATTGTGATGACATATGTCATGGTCCATTGCGATGATAATGGCATGGAGCATTGTGATGCTAAATGTAATGGAGGATTGTGATGACAAATAAAATGGAGCATTGTGATGACTAGGGCTTGGAGCACTATGATGACAAGGGCTATTGAGAATCTTCTTCACAAAGTTGTGAAGCATTGTGATGACATGTTCCTGGAGCATTGTGATGAGAAATCCATGGAGCCTTGTGATGACAAGTCTCATATAGCATACTGATGAAAAGGGGCATGGACCACTGTGATTACAGGGGTCTTGGAACATTGTGATGACAAGGGCATGGAACACTGTGAAGAGAAGGCCAAGGAGCATTCTGAGGACATGCGTCATTGAGCTTTGTGATGACCAGCACATGGAGCATTTTGATTACAGGGGTCTTGTAGCAGTGTGATGAAAAGGGCATGGAACATTGTGATGAAAAATGCATGGAGCCTTTTCATGACAGGGTTCAAGGAGCATACAGACAACAAGTGTCATGGAGCATATTGATGACAAGTGTATTGAGCATTGTGATGAAAAAGGTCATGGGGCATTGTGATGAGAAGGCCATGGAGCATTCTGATGACATGTGTCATGGAGCTTAGTGATGACAAGGGCATGGAGCAATGTGATGCCAAGGGTCATGGAGGATTCTGATGACAAATGTAATGGTGCATTGTGATGACAATGGCTTGGAGCATTGAGATGACAAGGGTCAGGGAGCATTTTGATGACGGGGGTTACGGAACATTGTGATGTCAGGGGTCATCGAACATTGTGATGATAAGTGCATGTAGCACTGTGATGACAGGAGTCATGGAACATTGTGATGACAGGGGTGAGGGAGTATTGTGACGAATAGTGAAGTAACATTGTGATATCAGTGGTGAGAGAGCATTTTGATGAGAAGTTCATGGAGCATTGTGATGACAATGTTTATGGAGCATTGTGATGACAAGCTTGTGGAGCACTGTGATGACAAGCGCATGGTGCATTGTGATGACAAGGGTCATGGAGCATTGTGCTGAGAAAGGCATAGAGCATTGTGTTGACAAGGGTGAAAGAGAATTGTGATGAAAAGTTCATGGAGCATTGTGGTTAAAAAGGTCACAGAGACTCTTGATGACGAGGGCATGGACCATTGTGATGACAAAGGTCATGAAGCACTGTGATGACTGGAGTCACGGAGCACTGTGATGACAGGGGTCATGGAGCATTGTGTTGACAAGGGGCATGGAGCATTGTGATGACAAGGGCATGGATCATTGGTCTCATAAATTTCATGTATTACTGTGATGACTGTTGGAATGGTGCATTGTGGTGACAAGGGCATGGAGCATTGTGATGCCAAGTGTCATGGAGGATTCTGATGACAAATGTAATGGTGCATTGTGATGACAATGGCTTGGAGCATTGAGATGACAAGGGTCAGGGAGCATTGTGCTGACAAGTGCATGGAGAATTGTGATGACAAAGGTCATGGAGCATTGTGATGACAAGCTTGTGGAGTATTTTGATGACAGTGGCGTGGAGCATTGTGATGAAAACGGCATGGGGCATTTTGATGAAAAAGGCATGGAGCCTTTTCGTGACAGGGTTCAAGGAGCATTCTGACGACAAGTGTCAGGGAGCATTGTGATGACAAGTGTATTGAGAATTGTGATGACAAAGGTCATGGAGCATTGTGATGAAAAGTGCATGGAGTATTGTGATGACAGGCATCATGGAGCATTGTGATGACAATTGTTATGGAACATTTTGATCACAAGTTTTTGGAGCATTGTGATGACAGAGGTCATGGATCATTTTGATTTAAAGGAGCATGGCGCACTGTGATTACAAGGGCATGAAGCAATGTGATCCCAAGGTTCATGGAAGATTGTTATGACAATGGTAGTGGAGTATTGTGATGACAAGCGCATAGAGCATTGTAATGACAAAGTCATGAAGCATTTTGCTGACAAAGTCATGGAGCATTGTGATGACAGGTGTCGTGGAGCACTGTGATGACAATCGTCACGGAGCATTGTGAATACAGGGCTCATGGAGCATTGGGGTGACAAGGGCATGGATGATTGTGATGACAAGGGTCATGGAGCATTGGGCTGAACATGTTCATGGATTATTGTGAGTACAGGGGTCTTGGAGCTTTGTGATGCCAGGAGTCCCGGATCATTGTGTTGTCAGGTGTCATGGAGTGTTGTCATGACAGTGGTCATGGAGCATTGTGATGAGAAGGTCAAGGAGCATTGTGCTGAAAACGTTCATCGAGTATTGTGATGACAGGGGCCATGGAGGCTTGTGATGACAAGGTACTGGAGCATTGTGATGAGAAGAACATGGAGACTTGTGATGACAAGTCTCATGGAATATTCTGATGAAAAGGGGCATGGTGCATTGTGATTACAGGGGTCTTGGGGCATTGTGATGACAAGGGCTTGGAGCATTGGGATGAGATGGCCATGGAACGTTCTGATGACATGCATCATGGAGCTTTGTTATGACAAGGGCATGGAGCATTGTGATGAAAAAGGCATGGAGCCTTGTCATGACATGGTTCAAGGAGCATACTGAGGACAAGTGTCAGGGAGCATTGTGATGACAAGTGTATTGAGCATTGTGATGAAAAAGGTCATGGAGCATTGTGATGAGAAGACCATGTATAATTGTGATGACGAGCGTCATGGGACGTTGTGATGATAAGTGTTATGGAACATTTTGATCACACGGATTTGGAGCATTGTGGTGACAGAGATCATGGAGAATTTTGATTTCATTGTGATGACAATAGCATGAAGCATTTTGATGATGGGCATGGTGCATTGTGATGACCGGGTTCATGGATCATTGAGATGAAAAGGGGCATGGAGCATTGTGATTACAGGGGTCTTGGAGCATTGTGGTTAGAAGGGTCATGGAGCCTTGTGATGACAAGACCATGGAACATCGTGATGACAGGGGTCATGGAGCATTGTTATGACAGGGTTAATGGAGAATTGTGATGGCAAGGGCATGGAACATTGTGATTACAAGGTCATGGATTATTGTGAAGGCAGGTGTCAGGGAGCATTGTGATGGCATATTTCATGTTCCATTGTGATGACAATGGCATGGAGCATTGTGATGCCGAGTATTATGGAGGATTGTGATGACAAATGTAATGGAGCATTGTGATGACAAGGGCTTGGAGCAATGTGATGAGAGCGTTCATGGAGCATTGTGATGACAATGACATTGAGCATTTTGATGAAAAGTTCATGGAGCATTTTGGTGACAAATTTCACAGAGCCTTGTGATGATGAGGGCATTGACTTTTGTGGTGACACGGGTCATGGAGTCTTGTGATGACGGGACACACGGAGCATTGTGATGACTGTGGTCATGTAGCATTGTGATGACAGGAGCATGGAGCATTGGTCTGACAAGTTTCATGGATAATTGTGTTGACAGTGGGCATGGCACATTGTGATGACAAGGGCATGGAGCATTGTGATGACAAGGTCATGGAGTATTGTGAAGAGAGGTGTCAGGGAGCATTGTGATGGGATATTTCATTTTCCATTGTGATGACAATGGCATGGAGCATTGTGATGCCGAGTGTTATGGAGGATTGTGATGACAAAGGTAATGGAGCATTGTGATGACAAGGGCTTGGAGCATTGTGATGACAAGGGCCATGGAGCATTGTGATGACAAGGGCATGGAGTATTGTGAAGACAGGTGTCAGGGAGCATTGTGATGGGATATTTCATTTTCCATTGTGATGACAATGGCATGGAGCATTGTGATGCCGAGTGTTATGGAGGATTGTGATGACAAAGGTAATGGAGCATTGTGATGACAAGGGCTTGGAGCATTGTGATGACAAGGGCCATGGAGCATTGTGATGACAAGGGCATGGAGCATTGTGATGACAATGGCCTTTGAGAATTTTGATGAAAAGTTCGTGAAGCATTGTGATGACAAAGGCATGGAGCTTGCTATGACAGGGGTCATGGGACATTGCGATGACAAGTGCATGGAGAATTGTGATGACAAGAGCATGTAACATGGAGATGAGAACTGTCATGGAGCATTGTGATGACAAGGACCTGGAGAATTGTGACGACAAGGGACATGGAGCATTGTGATGACCAGGGCATGGAGCATTGTTATGGCAAGACCGTGGAGCACTGTGATGAGAAGACCATGGATAATTCTGGTGACGAGCATCATGGAGCACTGTAATGACAAGGGGCATGGAGCATTGTGATGATAGACCTCATGGAGCATTGTAATGACCGGGGTCATGGATCATTGTGATGACAAGGGTCATGGAGTATTCTGATGACAAGCTTGTGCAGTATTGTGATGACAAAGCATTTAACACTGTGATGGGAAGTGTCATGGAACATAGTGATGCCAAGAACGTGGAGAATTGTGATGAAAGGGAACATAGAGCATTGTGATGACCAGGGCATGGAGCATTGTGATGGCAAGACCGTGGAGCACTGTGATGAGAAGACCATGGATAATTGTGATGACGAGCATCATGGAGTGCTATAATGACAAGCGGCATGGAGCATTGTGTTTACAGGGGTCTTGGAGCATTGTGATGACAAGGGCATGGAGCATTGTGAAGAGAAGGCCATGGAGCATTCTGATGAATGCGTCATGGAGCACTGTGATGACAAGTGCATGTAGCATTGTGATTACAGGTGTCTTTGAGCATTGTGATGAAAAGGGCATAGATCATTGTGATGAAAAAGGCATGGAGCCCTGTAATGACAGTGTTCAAGGAGCATACTGACGACAAGTGTCAGGGAGCATTGTGATGACAAAGGTTATGGAGCATAGTGATGAGAAGACAATGGATAATTGTGATTATGAGCATCATGGGGTGTCGTGATGAGAAGTGTTATGGAACATTGTGATCCCAACTGTTTGGAGCATTGTGATGACAGAGGTCATGGAGCATTTTGATTTCATTGTGAGGAAAATAGCCTGAAGCATTATGATAATGGGCATGGTGCATTGTGATGATAGGATTCATGGAGCTTTGAGATGAAAAGGGGCATGGAGCATTGTGATAAAAAGTGTCTTGGAGCATTGTGATGAGAAGTCCATGGAACATTCTAATAACATGCGTCATGGAGCTTTGTGATGACAAGGGCATGGAGCATTGTGATTACAGGGGTCTTGGAACATTGTGATGACAAGTGTCATGGAGCCTTGTGAATGACAAGGCCGTGGAAATTTGTGATGGCAGGGGTCATGGAACATGGTTATGACAGGTGTAATGGAGCATTGTGATGAGAAGGACAGGAAGCATTGGTGTGAAATGTTTCATGGATTATTGTGATGAGAGTGGACATGGAGCATTGTGATGACAAGAGCACGGAACACTGTGATACAATGGTCATAGAGGATTGTAATGACAAGGGCATGGAGCATAGTGATGAGAAGGGCATCGAGCATTGTGATGACATGTGTCATGGAGCTTTGTGATGACAAGGGCATGGAGAAATGTGATGAGAAGGTTCATGGAGCATTGTGATGTCAAGGGTCAAGGAGATTTGTGATGACAAAAGGCACGGAGCATTTTGATGACAAGGGTGTGGTGCATTGTGATGAGAAGGCCAGGGAGCATTTTGATGACAGGGTCATGCAGCAATTTGATGAAAATTGTAATGGAATATTTTGATGACAGGGGTTATAGAACATTGGGATGTCAGGGGTCATGGAGCTTTGGGATAAAAAGTGTCATGGAGCATTTTGATGACAGGGGTTGTGGAACATTGTGATGTCAGGTGTCATGGAACATTGTGATGATAAGGGGATGTAGCATTGTGATGACAGGGGTCATGGAACATTGTGATTACAGGGGTCTTGGAGCATTGTGATGAGAAGGGTCATGGAGCCTTGTGATGACAAGGCCATGGAACATCGTGATGGCAGGGGTCATGGAGCATAGTTATGACAGGCATAATGGAACATTGTGATGGCAATGGCATGGAGGATTGTGATGAGAAGGCCATGGAGCTTTCTGATGACATGTGTCATGGAGCTTTGTGATGACAACGGCATGGAGCAATGTGATGAATGCGATCATGGAGCATTGTGATGAAGATGACATGGAGCATTGTGATGCCAAGGGTCATGGATCTTTGTGATGACAAAGGTCATGGAGGATTTTGATGACAAGGGCGTTGTGCATTGGGATGAGAATGGCAGGGAGCATAGTGATGACAGGTTCATGGAGCAATTTGATGAAAAGTGTCATGGAACATTTTTATGACAGGGGTTATGGAACATTGTGATGTCAGAGGTCATGGAGCATTATGATGAAAAGGGTCATGGAACATTTTGATGACAGGGGTTATGGAACATTGTGATGTCAGGTGTCATCGAACATTGTGATGATAAGTGCGTGTAGCATTGTGATGACAGCGGTCATGGAACATTGTGATAACAGGGGTGAGTGAGTATTGTGACGAATAGTGATGTAACATTGTGATATCTGTGGTGAGAGAGCATTTTGATGAGAAGTGCATGGAGCATTGTGATGACAAGGTTTATGGAGCATTGTGATGACAAGCTTGTGGAGCACTGTGATGACAAGCGCATGGTGCATTATGATGACATGTGTCATGGAGCAACGTGCTGACAAGCGCATGGAGCATTGTGATGACAAGGGTCACGTAGCATTGCGCTGAGAAAGGCATAGAGCATTGTGATGACAAGGATCAAAGAGCACTGTGATGAAAAGTTCATGGAGCATTGTGATTACAAGGGTCATGGTGCATTGTGATGACAAGGGCATGGAGCATTGGTCTAATAAGTTTCATGGATTATTGCGATGACTGTTGGAATGGTGCATTGTGGTGACAAGGGCATGGAGCATTGTGATGACCAGGTCATGCAGTATTGTGAAGAGAGTTATCAGGGAGCATTGTGATAACATATGTAATGGCCCATTGTGATGACAATCGCATGGAGCATTGTGATGCCAGGTGTCATGGAGGATTCTGATGACAAAGGTAATGGTGCATAGTGCTGGCAGTGGCTTGGAGCATTGAGATGACAAGGTCTGGGAGCATTGTGCTGAAAAGTGCATGGAGAATTGTGATGACAAGTGTCATGGAACATTCTCATGATAAGCTTGTGGAGTTTTTTGCTGACAGTGGCGTGGAGCATTGTGATGAAAACGGCATGGGGCATTGTGTTGAAAAAGTCATGGAGCCTTTTCGTGACAGGGTTCAAGGAGTATTCTGGCGACAAGTGTCAGGGAGCATTGTGATGACATGTGTATTGAGAATTGTGATGACAAAAGTCATGGAGCATTGTGATGAAAATTGCATGCAGTATTGTGATGACAGGCATCATGGAGCGTGGTGATGACAAGTATTATGGAACATCGTGATCACAAGTGTTTGGAACATTGTGATGACAGAGGTCATGGATCATTTTGATTTCAAGGAGCATGGAGCATTGTGATGACAAGGGCATGTAGCAATGTGATCCCAAGATTCATGGAGGACTGTGATGACAATGGTAATGGAGTACTGTGATGACAAGCGCATAGAGCATGGTAATGACAAAGTCATGTAGCATTTTGCTGACAAAGGCATGGAACATTGTGATGACAGGTGTCATGGAGCACTGTGATGACAAGCATCACGGAGCATTGTGAATACAGGGGTCATGGAGCATTGGGATGACAAGGGCATGGAGCATTATGATGACTGGTGTCATGGAGCACTGTGACGAAAAGCGTCACGGAGCATTGTGAATACAGGGGTCATGGAGCATTGGGATGACAAGGGCATGGATCATTGTGATGACACAGGTCATGGAGTATTGGGCTGAAAATGTTCATGGAGTATTGTGATGACAGGGGTCATGGAGGATTGTGATGACAGAGGTCATGGAGAATATTGATTTCATTGTTCTGACAATAGCCGGAAGCATTATGATGATGGGCATGGTGCATTGTGATGACAGGTTTCATGGAGCATTGAGATGAAAAGGGGCATGGAGCATTGTGATTACTGGGATCTTGGAGCACTGTGATGACAAGGGCATGGAGCGTTTTGATGAGAAGGACATGGAACATTCTGATGGCATGTGTCATGGAGCTTTGTGATGACAAGGACATGCAACATTGTGATTACAGTGGTCTTGGAGCATTGTGATGACAAGTGTCATGGAGCCTTGTGATGACAAGGCCGTGGAATATTGTGATGGCAGGGGTCATGGAGCATTGTTATGACAGGCGTAATGGAGCATTGTGATGAGAAGGGCATGGAGCATTGTGATTACAAGGTTTATGGAGCATTACCATGACAAATTTTTGGATCGTTTTGATGAAAATCACGTAGCACTTTGTGATGACAAGGGTCATGGAGCATATTTCTGACAAACGCATGGAGCATTTTGATGACAAGGGTCACGGAGCATTGTGATGAAATGTTCATGGAGCATTGTGGTTATAAAGGTCACAGAGCCTTGTGATGACGCCGGCATGGACCATTGTGATGAAAAATGTTATGAAGCATTGTGATGACTGGAGTCACTGAGCATTGTGATGACAGGGGTCATGGAGCATTGTGAAAACAAGGGCATGGAGCATTGTGGTGACAGGGGCATGGAGCATTGGTCTGACAAGTTTCATAGAGTATTGTGAGGACATTGGACATGGTGCATTGTGATGACAAGGGCATGGATCATTGTGATGAGAAGGTTATGGAGTATTTGGAAGACAGGTGTCAGTGAGCATTATGATGACATATGTCATGGTCCATTGCAATGACAATGGCAGGGAGCATTGTGATGCCAAATGTAATGGAGAATTTTGATGACAAATATAATGGAGCATTGTGATGACTAGGGCTTGGAGCATTATGATGACAAGGGCCATTGAGAATGTTCAGAACAAGGTCGTGAAGAATTCTGATGACAATGTCCTGGAGCATTGTGATGAGAAATCCATAGAGACTTGTGATGATAAATCTCATGGAGCATACTGATGAAAAGGGGCATGGACCATTGTGATTACAGGGGTCTTGGAACATTGTGATGACATGGGCATGGAGCATTGTGAGGAGAAGGCCAAGGAGCATTCTGAAGGCATGTTTCATTGAGCTTTGTGATGACAAGGGCATGGAGCATTGTGTTTAAAGGGGTCTTGGAGCATTGTGAGGAAAAGGGCATGGATCATTGTGATGAAAAATGCATGGAGCCTTGTCATGACAGGGTTCAAGGAGCATACAGACAACAAGTGTCATGGAGCATTTGGATGACAAGTGTATTGAGCATTGTGATGACAAAGGTCATGGAGCATTGTGATGAGAAGACCATGGATAATTGTGATGACGAGTGTCATGGGGCACTGTGATGACAAGTGTTATGGAATATTGTGATCACAAGGGTTTGGAGCATTGTTATGACAGAGGTCATGGAGCATTTTGATTTCATTGTGATGACAATAGCATGAAGCATTATGATGATGGGCATGGTGCATTGAGATGAGAGGGTTCATGGATCATTGAGATGAAAAATGGGCATGGAGCATTGTTATTACGGGGTCTTGGAGCATTGTGATGAGAAAGGTCATGAAGGCTTGTGATGACAAGGCCACGGAACATCGTGATGCCAGGGGTCATGGAGCATTTTTATGACTGGGGTAATGGAGCATTGTGATGGCAAGCACATGGAGCATTGTGATGAGAAGGCCATGGAGCATTCTGATGACATGTGTCATGGAGCTTTAGTGATGACAAAGGCATGGAGCAATGTGATGAGAGCGTTCATGGAGCACTGTGATGACAATGACATGGAGCATTGTGATGCCAAGGGTCATGGATCTTTGTGATGACAAAGGTCATGTAGCATTTTGATGACAAGTGCGTTGTGCAATGTGATGAGAAGGGCAGGGAGCATTGTGATGACAGGGTCATGGAGCAATTTGAAGAAAAGGCTTATGGAACATTTTGATGACAGGGGTTATGGAACATTGTGATGTCAGGGGTCATGGAGCATTTTGATTAAAAGGAAATGGAGCATTTTGATGACAGGGGTTATGGAGCATTGTGATGTCAGGGGTCATCGAACATTTTGATCATAAGTGCATGTAGCATTGTGATGACAGGAGTCATGGAAAACTGTGATAACAGGGGTGAGGGAGTATTGTGACGAATAGGGATGTAACATTGTGATATCTGTGGTGAGAGAGCATTTTGATGACAAGTTTTTTGGAGCATTGTGGTGACAAGATTGTGGAGCACTGTGATGACAAGCGCATGGTTCATTGTGATGACATGTGTCATGGAGCATCGTGCTGACATGCACATGGAGCATTGTGATGACAAGGGTCATGGAGCATTGTGATGACAAGGCCATGAAGCATTGGTCTAATAAGTTTCATGGATTATTGCGATGACTGTTGGAATGGTGCACTGTGGTGACAAGGGCATGGAGCATTGTGATGACCAGCTCATGGAGTATTGTGAAGACTGGTGTCAGGGAGCACTGTGTTGACATAAGTAATGAACGATTGTGATGACAATGGCATGGAGCACTGTGATGCCAAGTGTCATGGAGGATTCTGATGACAAAGGTAATGGTGCATTGTAATGACAATGGCTTGGAGCATTGTTATGACAAGGGTCAGGGAGCATTGTGCTGACAAGTGCATGGAGAATTGTGATGACAAGGGTCATGGAGCATTCTCATGACAAGCTTGTGGAGTATTTTGATTACAGTGGCGTGGAGCATTGTGATGAAAACGGCATAGGGCATTGTGATGAAAAAGGCATGAAGCATTTTCGTGACAGGTTTCAAGGAGCATTTTGATGACAATTGTCACGGAGCATTGTGATGACAAGAGTATTGAGAATTGTGATGACAAAGGTCATGGAGCATTCTGATAAAAGTGCATGGAGTATTGTGATGACAGGCATCATGGAGCGTTGTGATGACAAGTGTTATGGAACATTTTGATCACAAGGGTTTGGAGCATTGTGAGGCCAGAGGTCAAGGATCATTTTGATTTCAAGGAGCATGGAGCATTGTGATTACAAGGGCATGAAGCAATGTGATCCCAAGGTTCATGGAGGATTGTGATGACAATGGTAATGGAGTATTGTGATGAAGAGCGCATAGAGCATTGTAATGACAAGTTCATGTAGCATTTTGCTGACAAAGGCATGGAGCATTGTGATGACAGGTGTCATGGAGCACTGTGATGACAAGCGTCACGGAGCATTGTGAATAAAGGGGTCATGGAGCATTGGGATGACAAGGTCATGGATCACTGTGATGACAAGTGTCATGGAGAATTGGGCTGAAAATGTTCATGGAGTATTGTGATGACAGGGGTCATGGAGCATTGTGATGACAGAGGTCATGGAGAATTTAGATTTCATTGTGCTGAAAATAGCCGGAAGCATTATGATGATGGGCATGGTGCATTGTGATGACAGGGTTCATGGAGCATTGAGATGAAAACGGGCATGGAGAATTGTGATTACAGGGGTCTTGGAGCACTGTGATGACAAGGACATGGAGCATTTTGATGAGAAGGACATGGAACATTCTGATGGCATGTGTCATGTAGCTTTGTGATGACAAGGGCATGGAGCATTGAGATTACAGGGGTCTTGGAGCATTGTGATGACAAGTGTCATGGAGACTTGTGATGACAAGGCCGTGGAATATTGTGATGGCAGGGGTCATGGAGCATTGTTATGATAGGGGAAATGGAGCATTGTGATGAGAAGTGCATGGAGCATTGTGATTACAAGGTTTATGCAGCATTACAATGACAAATTTGTGGACCGTTGTGATGAAAATTGCGTAGCACATTGTGATGACAAGGGTCATGGAGCATTTTTCTGACAAACGGATGGAGCATTTTGATGACAAGGGTCACGGAGCATTGTGATGAAAAGTTCATGGAGCATTGTGGTTATAAAGGTCACAGAGCCTTGTGATGTCGCGGGCATGGACCATTGTGATGACAAATGTTATGAAGCATTGTGATGACTGGAGTCACTGAGCATTGTGATGACAGGAGTCATGGAGCATTGTGATGACAAGGGCAGGGAGCATTGTGGTGACAGCGGCATGGAGCATTTGTCTGACAAGTTTCATAGATTATTGTGATAACATTGGACATGGTGCATTGTGATGACAAGGGCATGGGTCATTGTGATGAGAAGGTCATGGAGTATTGTGAAGACAGGTGTCAGGGAGCATTGTGATGATATATTTCATGGTCCATTGCAATGACAATGGCAGGGAGCATTGTGATGCCAAATGTAATGGAGGATTTTGATGACAAATATAATGGAGCATTGTGATGACTAGGGCTTGGAGCATTATGATGACAAGGGCCATTGAGGATTTTCAGAACAAGGTCGTGAAGCATTGTGATTACAATGTCCTGGAGCATTGTGATGAGAAATCCATAGAGACTTGTGATGACAAATCTCATGGAGCATACTGATGAAAAGGGGCATGGACCATTGTGATTACAGGGGTCTTGGAACATTGTGATGACACGGGCATGGAGCATTGTGAGGAGAAGGCCAAGGAGCATTCTGAAGACATGTTTCATTGAGCTTTGTGATGACAAGGGCATGGAGCATTGTGTTTAAATGGTTCATGGAGCATTGTGAGGAAAAGGGCATGGATCATTTTGATGATAAAGGCATGGAGCCTTGTCATGACAGGGTTCAAGGAGCATACAGACAACAAGTGTCCGGGAGCATTTGGATGACAAGTGTATTGAGCATTGTGATGACAAAGGTCATGGAGCATTGTGATGAGAAGACCATGGATAATTGTGATGACGAGTGTCATGGGGCACTGTGATGACAAGTGTTAGGGAATATTGTGATCACAAGGGTTTGGAGCATTGTTATGACAGAGGTCATGGAGCATTTTGATTTCATTGTGATGACAATAGCATGAAGCATTATGATGATGGGCATGGTGCATTGTGATGACCGGGTTCATGGATCATTGAGATGAAAAGGGGCATGGAGCATTGTGATTACAGGGGTCTTGGAACATTGTGAAGCGAAGGCCATGGAACCTACTGATGCCATTCGTCATGGAGCTTTGTTATGACAAGTTCATGGAGCATTTTGATTACAGGTGTCTTGGAGCATTGCAAAGACATGGGTAATGGAGCCTTGTGATGACAAGGCCGTGGAACATTGTGATGGCAATGGTCATGGAGCACTGTTATGACAGAGGTAATGGAGCATTGTTATGAGAAGGGAATTGAGCATTGGTCTGAAATATTTCATGGATTATTGTGATGAGATTGGGCATGGAGCATTGTGATGAAAAGGGCACAGAACACTGTGATACATGGGTCATGGAGGATTGTAATGTCAAGGGCAAGAAGCAATGTGATGAGAGGGTTCATGGAGCACTGTGATGACAATGACACCTAGCGTTGTGAGGAGAAGGCCATGGAGCATTCTGATGTCTTGCGTCATGGAGCTTTGTGATGACAAGGGCATAGAGCTTTGTGATTACAGGGGTCTTGGAGCATTGTGATGAAAAGGGAATGGATCACTGTGCTGAAAAAGGCATGAGGCCTTGTCATGACAAGTTTCAAGGAGCATACTGACGACAAGTGTCAGGGAGCATTGTGATGACAAGTGTATTGAGCATTGTGATGACAAAGATCATTGAGCATTGTGATGAGAAGACCATGGATAATTGTGATGATGATCGTCATGCGGTGTTGTGATGATAAGTGTTATGAAACATTGTGATCACATGGGTTTGGAGCATTATGATGACAGAGTTCATGGAGAATTTTGATTTCATTGTGATGACAATAGCCTGAAGCATTATGATGATGGGCATGGTGCATTGTGATGACACGGTTCATGGAGCATTGAGATGAAAAAGGGCATGGAGCATTGTGATTACAGAGTTCTTGGAGCATTGTAATGACAAGCGCATAGAGCGTTCTAATGACAAGGTCATGTAGAATTTTGCTGACAAATGCATGGAGCATTGTGATGACCGATGTCACGGAGCTTTGTGATGACAAGTCATGGAGCATTTTGATGACAAGGGCATGGTGCATTGTGATGACAAGGGCAGGAAGCATTTTGATGACCGGGTCATGCAGCAATATGATGAAAAGTGTAATGGAACATTGTGATGGCAGTGGTCATGGAGCATTGTTATGACAGAGCTAATGGAGCATTTTGATGAGAAGTGCATTGAGCATTGGTCTTAAATGTTTCATGGATTATTGTGATGAGAGTGGGCATGGAGCATTGTGATGACAAGGGCACGGAACACTGTGATACATGGGTCATGGAGGATTGTAATGACAAGAGCATGGAGCATTGTGATGAGAAGGGCATCGAGCATTGTGATGACAAGTGTCATGGAGCTTTGTAATCGCAAGGGCATGGAGCATTGTGATGAGAGCGTTTATGGAGCACTGTGATGACAATGACATGGAGCACTGTGATGCCAATGGTCATGGAGCTTTGTGATGACAAAGGTCATAGAACATTTTGATGACAAGGGTGTGGTGCATTGTGATGAGAAGGGCAGGGAGCATTTTGATGACAGGGTCATGCAGAAATTTGATGAAAAGTGTAATGGAACATTTTGATGACAGTGGTTATAGAACATTTTGATGCCAGGGGTCATGGAGCTTTGGGATGAAAAGAGTCATGGAGCATTTTGATGACAGGGGTTATGGAAGATTGTGATGTCAGGGGTTATGGAACATTGTGCTGATAAGGGGATGTAGCATTGTGATGACTGGGGTCATGGAACATTGTGATTACCGGGGTGAGGGAGGATTGTGATAACTGGTGACGGAACATTGTGATATCTCAGGTGAGAGAGCATTTGGATGAGAAGTGCATGCAGCATTGTGATTACAAGGAGTATGGCGGATAGCGATAAGAAGGTTGTGGATCATTGTGATGAAAAGCGCATGGCACATTGTGATGACAAGGGTCATGGAGTATTGTTCTGACAAAGGCATGGAACATTGTGATGACAAGGGTCACGGAGCATTGTGATGAAATTTTCATGGAGCATTGAGGTTACAAAGGACACAGAGCCTTTTGAGGACACGAGCATGGACAGTTGTGTTGACAAACGTTATGAAGAATTGTGATGACTGGATTCAGGGAGCATTTTGATGAAAGGGGTAATGGAGCAGTGTGATGACAAGGGCATGGAGCATTGCGATGACAGGGCCATGGAGCTTTGGTCTGACAATTTCATAGATTATTGTGATGACAGTGGACATGGTGCATTGTGATGACAAGGGCATGGAGCATTGTGATGAGAAGGTCATGGATTACTGTGAAGACAGGTGTCATGGAGCACTGTGATGACAAGGGTCACGGAGCATTGTGAACACGGGGTCATGGAGCATTGGGATGACAAGGGCATGGATCATTGTGATGAGAAGGTCATGGAGTATTTTAAAGACAGGTGTCAGGGAGCATTGTGATGACATATGTCAAGGTCCACTGCGATGACAATGTCAGGGAGCATTGAGATGCCAAATGTAATGGAGGATTGTGATGACAAATATAATGGAGCATTGTGATGACTAGGGCTTGGAGCATTATGATGACAAGGGCCATTGAGAATTTTCATGACAAGGTCGAAGAGCATTGTGATGACAAGGTCCTGGAATTTGTGATTAGAAAACCATGGAGCCTTGTGAAGACAAGTCTCATGGAGCATACTGATGAAAAGGGGCATGGAACATTCTGATTACAGGGGTCTTGAAACATTGTGATAACAAGTGCATGGAGCATTGTGATGACAAGGGCATGGAGCATTGGTCTAATACGTTTCATGGATTACTGTGATGACAGATGGAATGGCGCATTGTGATGACAAGAGCATGGAGCATTGTGATGACCAGGTCATGCAGTATTGTGAAGACAGGTGTCAGGGAGCATTGTGATGACATATGTAATGGCCCATTGTGATGAAAATTGCATGGAGCATTGTGATGCCAGGTATCATGGACGAGTCTGATCACAATTGTCAAAGACCATTGTGATGACAAGTGTCATGGAGGATTCTGATGACAAATATAATGGAGCATTGTGATAACAAAGGCTTGGAATATTGTGATGACAAGGGTCTTGGAGCATTGTGCTGAGAAAGGCATAGAGAATTGTGATGACAAGGGTCAAAGAGCATTGTGATGAAAAGTTCATGGAGCATTGTGGATAAAAATGTCACAAAGACTGTTGATGACGAAGGCATGGACAATTGTGATGACAAAGGTCATGAAGCATTGTGATGAGTGGAGTCACGGAGCACTGTGATGACAGGGGTCATGGAGCATTGTGATAAAAAGGGCATGGAGCATTGTGATGACAAGGGCATGGAACACTGGTCTAATAAGTTTCATGTATTATTGCGATGACAGTTGGAATTGCGCATTGTGATGACAAGGGCATGGAGCATTGTGTTGACAAAGACATGGAGCATTGTGATGACAAGGGTCACAGAGAATTGTGATGAAAAGTTCATGGAGCATTGTGGTTTCAAAGGTCACAGTGCCTTGTAATCACGCGGGCATGGACCATTGTGACGACAAACGTTATGAAGCTTTGAGATGACTGGAGTCACGGAGCATTGTAATGACAAGGGTCATGGAGCATTGTGCTGAGAAAGGCATAGAGCATTGTGATGACAAGGGTCAAAGAGCATTGTGATGAAAAGTTCATGGAGCATTGTGGTTAAAAAGGTCACAGAGACTGTTGATGGCGAGGGCATAAACCATTGTGATGAAAAAGGTCATGAAGCATTGTGATGACTGGAGTCACAGAGCGTTGTGATGACAGGGGTCATGGAGCATTGTGATAACAAGGGCAAGGAGCATTGTGATGACAAGGGCATGGCACATTGGTCTAAAGTTTCATGGATTATTGCGAAGACAGTTGGAATGGCGCACTGTGATGACAAGGGCATGGAGCAATGTGATGACCAGGTCATGCAGTATTGTGAAGACAGTTGTCAGGGAGCATTGTGATGACATATGTAATGGCCCATTGTGATGACAATGGCATGGAGCATTGTGATGCCAAGTGTCATGGAGGATTCTGATGACAAAGGTAATGGAGCATTGTGACGACAATGGCTTGGAGCATTGTGATGACAAGGGTCAGGGAGCATTGAGCTGACAAGTGCATGGAGAATTGTGATGACAAGGGTCATGGAACATTCTGATGACAAGCTTGTGGAGTATTTTGATGACAATGGCATGGAGCATTGTGATGAAAACGGTATGGGGCTTTGTGATGAAAAAGGCATGGAGACATTTCGTGACAGGGTTCAAGGAACATTCTGATGACAAGTGTCAGGGAGCATTGTGATGACATGTATATTGAGAATTGTGATGACAAAGGTCATGGAGCATTGTGATGTAAAGTCCATGGAGTATTGTGATGACAGGCATCATGGAGCGTTGTGATGACAAGTGTTATGGAACACTGTGATCACAAGGATTTGGAGCATTGTGATGACAGAGGTCATGGATCATTTTGATTTCAAGGAGCATGGAGCATTGTGATGACAAAGGAATGAAGCAATGTGATCCCAAGGTTCATGGAGGATTGTGATGACAATGGAAATGGAGTATTGTGATGACAAGCGCAGAGAGCATTGTAATGACAAGGTCATGTAGCATTTTGCTGACAAAGGCATGGAGCATTGTGATGACATGTGTCATGGAGCACTGTGATGACAAGCATCACGGAGCATTGTGAATACAGGGGTCATGGAGCATTGGGATGATAAGTGCATGGATCATTGTGATGACAAGAATCCCGGATCATTGTGTTGTGAGGTGTCATGGAATGTTGTGATGACAGTGGTCATGGAGCATTGTGATGATATTGGCCATGGAGCATTTTGATGAGTAGGTCGTGGAGCATTGGGCTGAAAATGTGCATGGAGTATTGTGATGATAGGGGTCCTGGAGCATTGTGATGACAAGTAAATGAAGCATGGTGTTCACAAGGTCCTGGAGCATTGTGATGAGAAGACCATGGAGACTTCTGATGACAAGTCTCATGGAGCATTCTGATGAAAAGGGGCATGGGACATTGTGATTACAGGGGTCTTGGAGCATTGTGAAGACTAGGGCATGGAGCATTGTGATGAGAAGGCCATGGAGCATTCTGATGACTTGTGTCCTGGCGTTTTGTGATGACAAGGGCATGGAGCATTGTGAATAGAGGGATCTTGGAGCATTGTGATGACAAGGGCATGGATCATTGTGATGAAAAAGGCATGGAGCCTTGTCATGACAGGGTTCAATGAGCATACTGACGACAAGTGTCAGGGAGCATTGTGATGACAAGTGTATTGAGCATTGTGATGACAAAGATCATGGAGCATTGTGATGAGAAGACCATGGATAATTGTGATGATGAGTTTCATGGGGTGTTGTGATGATTCGTGTTATGCAAAATTGTGATCACAAGGGTTTGGAGCATTATGATGACAGAGGACATGCAGAATATTGATTTCATTGTGATGACAATAGCCTGAAGCATTATGATGATGGGCATGGTGCATTGTGATGACAGGGTTCATGGGGCATTGAGATGAAAAGTGGCATGGAGCATTGTGATTACAAGGATCTTGGAGCATTGTGCTGACAAGGGCATGGAACATTGTGATGAGAAGGCCATGGAACATTCTGATGACATGCGTCATGGAGCTTTGTGATGACAAGGGCATGGAGCATTGTGATTTCAGGGGTCTTGAGCATTGTGATGAGAAGTGTCATGGAACCTTGTGATGACTAGGCCACGGAAGATTGTGATGGCAGGGGTCATGGTGCATTGTTATGACAGGAGTAATGGAGCATTGTGATGAGAAGGGTATGGAAGTTTGGTCTGAAATGTTTCATGGATTATTGTGATGAGAGTGTGCATGGAGCATTGTGATGACAAGGGCAAGGAACACTGTGATACATGGGTCATGCAAGATTGTAGTGACAAGGGCATGGAGCATTGTGATGAGAATGGCATCGAGCATTCTGATGACAAGTGTCATGGAGCTTTGTGATGACAAGGGCATGGAGCAGTGTGATGAGAGTGTTCATGGAGCATTGTGATGACAATGACATGGAGCATTGTGATGCCAAGGGTCATGGAGCATTGTGATGACAAGTCATGGAGCATTTTGATGACAAGGGCATGGTTCATTGTAATGTGAAGGGCATGGAGAATTTTGATGACCGTGTCATGCAGCAATTTGATAAAAAGTGTAATGGAATATTTTGACGGCAGGGTTTATAGACCATTGTGATGTCTGGGGTCTTGGAGCTTTGGGATGGAAAGGGTCAGGGAGCATTTTGATGACAGGGGTTATGGAACATTGTGATGGCAGGGGTCATGGAACTTTGTGATGATAAGGGGATGTAGCATTGTGATGAAAGTGTCATGGAACCTTGTGATTACAGGGGTGAGGGAGTATTGTGATGACTATTGATGGAACATTGTGATATCTCTGGTGAGAGAGCATTTTGATGAGAAGTGCATGGACCATTGTGATTACAATGTATATGGAGCATTGCAATGACAAGTTTGTGGACCGTTGTGATGAAATGCACGTGGCACACTGTGATGAAAATGGTCATGGAGCATTGTTCTGACAAAGACATGGAGCACTGTGATGACAAGTGTCACAGAGAATTGTGATGAAAATTTCATGGAGCATTGTGGTTACAAAGGTCACAGAGCCTTGTGATGACACGGGTATGGACCATTGTGATGACAAACGTTATGAAGCATTGTGATGACTGGAGTCACGGAGCATTGTGATGACAGGGGTCATGGACGATTGTGATGACACGGGCATGGAGCACTGGTCTGAGAAGTTTCATAGATTATTGTGATGAGAGTGGACATGGTGCATTGTGATGACAAGGGCATGGAGCATTGTGATGAGAAGGTCATGGAGTAGTGTGAAGACAGGTGTCAGGGAGCATTGTGATGACATATGTCATGGGCCCTTGCGATGAAAATGGCATGGATGAGTAATATTCCATTGTATATATGTGCCACATCTTCTTTATCCATTCATCCGATGATGGACACTTAGGTTGTTTCCATCTCCGGGCTATTGTAAATAGGGCTGCTATGAACATTTTGGTACATGTCTCTTTTTGAATTGAGCATACAGACAACAAGTGTCAGGGAGAATTGTGATGACAAGTGTATTGAGCATTGTGATGACGAAGGTCATGGACCATTGTGATGAGAAGACCATGGATAATTGTGATAACGAGCGTCATGGGGCATTGTGATGACAAGTGTTATGGAATATTGTGATCACAAGGGTTTGGAGCATTGCTATGACAGAGGTCATGGAGCATTTTGATTTCATTGTGATGACAATAGCATGAAGCATTATGATGATGGGCATGGTGCATTTTGATAACAGGGTTCATGGATCATTGAGATGAAAAGGGGCATAGAGCTTTATGATTACAGTGTTCATGGAGCATTGTGATGACAAGGGTCATGGAGCTTTTTGATGACAAGGCCATGGAACATCGTGGGGGCAGGGGTCATGCAGCATTATTATGACAGTGGTAATGGAGCATTGTGATGGCAAGGGCATGGAGCATTTTGATGAGAAGGCCATGGAGCATTCTGATGACTTGTGTCATGGAGCTATGTGAAGACATGGCATGGAGCAATGTGATGACAAGGACATGGAGCATTGTGATGCCAAGGGTCAAGGATCTTTATGATGAAAAAGGTCATGGAGCATTTTGATGGCAAGGGCGTTGTGCATTGTGATGAGAAGGGCAGGGAGCATTGTGATGACAGGGTCATGGAGCAATTGGATGAAAAGTGTCATGGAACATTTTGATGACAGAAGTCATGGAACATTGTGATGACAGGGGTGAGGGAGTATTGTGACAAATACTGATGTAGCATTGTGATATCATGGTGAGAGAGCATTTTGATGAGAAGTGCATGGAGCATTGTGATGACAAATATATGGAGCATTGTGATGACAAGATTGTGGAGCACTGTGATGACAGGCTCATGGTGCATTTTGATGACATGTGTCATGGAGCATTGTGCTGACAAGCACATGTAGCATAGTAATGACAAGGGTCATGGAGTATTGTGCTGAGACAGGCATAGAGCATTGTGATGACAAGGGTCTAAGAGCATTGTGATGAAAATTTCATGGAACATTGTGGTTAAAAAGGTCACAGAGACTGTTGATGACGAGGGCATGGACCACTGTGATGACAAAGGTCATGAAGCATGGTGATGACTGGAGTCACGGAGCATTGTAATGACAGGGGTCATGGAACACTGTGATAACAAGGGCATGGAGCATTGTGATGACAAAGGCATGGAACATTGGTCAATATGTTTCATGGATTATTGCGATGACAGTTGGAATGGCGCATTGTGATGACAAGGGCATGGAGCATTGTAATGACCAGGTCATGCAGTATTGTGAAGACAGTTGTCAGGGAGCATTGTGATGACATATGTAATGGCCCATTGTGATGACAATGGCATGGAGCATTGTGATGCCCAGTGTCATGGAGGATTCTGATGACAAAGGTAATGGAGCATTGTGATGACAATGGCTTGGAGCATTGTGATGACAAGGGTCAGGGAGCATTGTGCTGAAAAGTGCATGGAAAATTGTGATGACAAGGGTCATGGAGCATTCTGATGACAAGCTTGTGTAGTATTTTGATGACAATGGCATGGAGCATTGTGATGAAAACAGCATGGGGCATTTTGATGAAAAAGGCATGGAGCCATTTCGTGACAGGGTTCAAGGAGCATTCTGATGACAAGTGTCAGGGAGCACTGTGATGACAAGTGTATTGAGAATTGTGATGACAAAGGTCATGGAGCATTGTGATGAAAAGGGCATGGAGTATTGTGATGACAGGCATCATGGAGCGTTGTGATGACAAGTGTTATGGAACATTGTGATCACAATTGTTTGGAGAATTGTGATGAGAGAGGTCTTGGATCATTTTGATTTCAAGGAGCAGGGAGCATTTTGATGACAAGGGCAGCAGCAATGTGATCCCAAGGTTCATGGACTATTGTGATGACAATGAAAATGGAGTATTTTGATGACAAGCGCATAGAGCATTGTAATGACAAGGTCATGTAGCATTTTGCTGACAAAGGCATGGAGCATTGTGATGACATGTGTCATGGAGCACTGTGATGACAAGCGTCACGGAGCATTGTGAATACAGGAGTCATGGAGCATTGGGATAACAAGGGCATGGATCATTGTGATCACAAGGGTCATGGAGCACTGAGCTGAAAATGTTCATGGAGTGTTGTGATGACAGGGGTCATGGAGCATTGTCATTACCATGGAATGGAGCAAAGTGATGACAAGAGTCCCTGATCATTGTGTTGTCAGGTTTCATGGAGTGTTGTGATGACAGAGGTCATGGAGGATTGTGATGATATTGGCCATGGAGCATTGTGATGAGTAGGTCGTGGAGCATTGGGCTGAAAATGCTCATGTATTATTGTGATGACAGAGGTCATGGAGCATTGTGATGACAAGGGCATGGAGCATAGTCAGTAGAAGACAAAGGAGAATCCTGAAAGCAAGCGACATTGTGTTTTGTGATGACAAGGGCATGGAGCATTGTGATTACATGGGTCTTGGAGCATTGTGATGAAAAGGGCATGGATCATTGTGATGAAAAAGGCATGGAGCCTTGTCATGACAGGGTTGAAGGAGCATACAGACAACAAGTGTCAGGGAGAATTGTGATGACAAGTGTATTGAGCATTGTGATGACGAAGGTCATGGACCATTGTGATGAGAAGACCATGGATAATTGTGATAACGAGCGTCATGGGGCATTGTGATGACAAGTGTTATGGAATATTGTGATCACAAGGGTTTGGAGCATTGCTATGACAGAGGTCATGGAGCATTTTGATTTCATTGTGATGACAATAGCATGAAGCATTATGATGATGGGCATGGTGCATTTTGATAACAGGGTTCATGGATCATTGAGATGAAAAGGGGCATAGAGCTTTATGATTACAGTGTTCATGGAGCATTGTGATGACAAGGGTCATGGAGCTTTTTGATGACAAGGCCATGGAACATCGTGGGGGCAGGGGTCATGCAGCATTATTATGACAGTGGTAATGGAGCATTGTGATGGCAAGGGCATGGAGCATTTTGATGAGAAGGCCATGGAGCATTCTGATGACTTGTGTCATGGAGCTATGTGAAGACATGGCATGGAGCAATGTGATGACAAGGACATGGAGCATTGTGATGCCAAGGGTCAAGGATCTTTATGATGAAAAAGGTCATGGAGCATTTTGATGGCAAGGGCGTTGTGCATTGTGATGAGAAGGGCAGGGAGCATTGTGATGACAGGGTCATGGAGCAATTGGATGAAAAGTGTCATGGAACATTTTGATGACAGAAGTCATGGAACATTGTGATGACAGGGGTGAGGGAGTATTGTGACAAATACTGATGTAGCATTGTGATATCATGGTGAGAGAGCATTTTGATGAGAAGTGCATGGAGCATTGTGATGACAAATATATGGAGCATTGTGATGACAAGATTGTGGAGCACTGTGATGACAGGCTCATGGTGCATTTTGATGACATGTGTCATGGAGCATTGTGCTGACAAGCACATGTAGCATAGTAATGACAAGGGTCATGGAGTATTGTGCTGAGACAGGCATAGAGCATTGTGATGACAAGGGTCTAAGAGCATTGTGATGAAAATTTCATGGAACATTGTGGTTAAAAAGGTCACAGAGACTGTTGATGACGAGGGCATGGACCACTGTGATGACAAAGGTCATGAAGCATGGTGATGACTGGAGTCACGGAGCATTGTAATGACAGGGGTCATGGAACACTGTGATAACAAGGGCATGGAGCATTGTGATGACAAAGGCATGGAACATTGGTCAATATGTTTCATGGATTATTGCGATGACAGTTGGAATGGCGCATTGTGATGACAAGGGCATGGAGCATTGTGATGACCAGGTCATGCAGTATTGTGAAGACAGGTGTCAGGGAGCATTGTGATGACATATGTAATGGCCCATTGTGATGACAATGGCATGGAGCATTGTGATGCCCAGTGTCATGGAGGATTCTGATGACAAAGGTAATGGAGCATTGTGATGACAATGGCTTGGAGCATTGTGATGACAAGGGTCAGGGAGCATTGTGCTGAAAAGTGCATGGAAAATTGTGATGACAAGGGTCATGGAGCATTCTGATGACAAGCTTGTGTAGTATTTTGATGACAATGGCATGGAGCATTGTGATGAAAACAGCATGGGGCATTTTGATGAAAAAGGCATGGAGCCATTTCGTGACAGGGTTCAAGGAGCATTCTGATGACAAGTGTCAGGGAGCACTGTGATGACAAGTGTATTGAGAATTGTGATGACAAAGGTCATGGAGCATTGTGATGAAAAGGGCATGGAGTATTGTGATGACAGGCATCATGGAGCGTTGTGATGACAAGTGTTATGGAACATTGTGATCACAATTGTTTGGAGAACTGTGATGAGAGAGGTCTTGGATCATTTTGATTTCAAGGAGCAGGGAGCATTTTGATGACAAGGGCAGCAGCAATGTGATCCCAAGGTTCATGGACTATTGTGATGACAATGAAAATGGAGTATTTTGATGACAAGCGCATAGAGCATTGTAATGACAAGGTCATGTAGCATTTTGCTGACAAAGGCATGGAGCATTGTGATGACATGTGTCATGGAGCACTGTGATGACAAGCGTCACGGAGCATTGTGAATACAGGGGTCATGGAGCATTGGGATAACAAGGGCATGGATCATTGTGATCACAAGGGTCATGGAGCACTGAGCTGAAAATGTTCATGGAGTGTTGTGATGACAGGGGTCATGGAGCATTGTCATTACCATGGAATGGAGCAAAGTGATGACAAGAGTCCCTGATCATTGTGTTGTCAGGTTTCATGGAGTGTTGTGATGACAGAGGTCATGGAGCATTGTGATGATATTGGCCATGGAGCATTGTGATGAGTAGGTCGTGGAGCATTGGGCTGAAAATGCTCATGTATTATTGTGATGACAGAGGTCATGGAGCATTGTGATGACAAGGGAATGGAGCATGGTGATGACAAGGTCTTGGAGCACTGTGATGAGAAGACCATGGAGACTTGTGACGACAACTCACATGGAGCATTCTGATGAAAATGGGCATGGAGTATTTTGATTACAGGAGTCTTGGAGCATTGTGATGAAAAGGGCACGGATTATTGTGATGAAAAAGGCATGGAGCCTTGTCATGACAGGGTTCAAGGAGCATACTGACGACAAGCGTCAGTTAGCATTGTGATGACAAGTGTATTGAGCATTGTGATGACGAAGATCATGGAGAATTGTGATGAGAAGACCATGGATAATTGTGATGATGAGCGTCATGGGGTGTTTTGATGATAAGTGTTATGGAACATTGTGATCACAAGGGTTTGGAGCATTATGATGACAGAGTTCATGGAGAATATTGATTTCATTGTGATGACAATAGCCTGAAGCATTGTGATAATGGGCATGGTGCATTGTGATGACAGGGTTCATGGAGCATTGAGATGAAAAGGGGCATGGAGCATTGTGTTTACAGGGGTTTTGGAGCATTGTGAGGACAAGGGCATGGAGCATTGTGATGAGAAGGCCATGGAACATTCTGAGGACATGCGTCATGGAGCATTGTTATGACAAGGGCATGTAGCATTGTGATTTCAGGGGTCTTCAGCATTGTGATGACAAGTGTCATGGAACCTTGTGATGACTAGGCCGTGGAACATTGTGATGGCAGGGGTCATGGTGGATTGTTATGACAGGGGTAATGGAGCATTGTGATGAGATAGGCATGGAACATTGGTCTGAAATATTTCGTGGATGAGTGTGATGAGTGTGGGCATGGAGCCTTCTGATGACAAGGGTACGGAACACTATGATACATGGGTCATGCTGGATTGTAATGACAAGGGCATGGAGCATTGTGATGAGAAGGGCATCGAGCATTGTGATGACAAGTGTCATGGAGCTTTGTGATGACAAGGACATCGAGCAATGTGATGAGAGTGTTCAGGGAGCATTGTGATGACAGTGACATGGAGCATTGTGATGCCAAGGGTCATGGAGCATTGTCATGACAAGTAATCGAGCATTTTGATGACAAGGGCATGTTGCACTGTGATGAGAAGGGCAGGGAGCATTTTGATGACCGGGTCATGCAGCAATTTGATGAAAAGTGTAATGGAATATTTTGATGGCAGGGGTTATAGAACATTGTGATGTCAGGGGATTTGGAGCGTTGGGATGAAAAGGGTCATGGAACAATTTGATGACAGGGGTCATGGAACACTGTGATGATAAGGGGATGTAGCAGTGTGATGACAGGGTCATGGAACATTGTGATTACAGGGGTGAGGGAGTATTGTGATGACTAGTGATGGAACACTGTGATATCTCTCGTGAGAGAGCATTTTGATGAGAAGTGCATGGAGCATTGTGATTACAAGATTTATGGAGCATTGCAATGACAAGGTTGTGGACCGTTGTGATGAAATGTGTGTGGCACATTGTGAAGACAATGGGCATGGAGCATTGCTCTGACAAAGATATGGAGTGTTGTGAAGACAAGGGTCACAGAGAATTGTGATGAAAAGTTCAAGGAGCATTGTGGTTACAAAGGTCACAGAGCCTTGTAATTACGCGGGCATGGAACATTGTAATGACAAATGTTATGAAGCATTGTGATGACTGGAGTCACGGACCATTGTGATGACAGGGGTCATGGAGCATTGTGATGACATGTGTCATGGAGCATTTTGCTGACAAGCGCATGGAGCATTGTGATGACAAGCGTCATGGAGCGTTGTGCTGAGAAATGCATAGAGCATTGTGATGACAAGGGTCAAAGAGCATTGTGATGAAAAGTTCATGGAGCATTGTGGTTAAAAAGGTCACAGAGACTGTTGATGACGAGGGCATGGACCATTGTGATGACAAAGGTCATGAAGCATTGTGATAACTGGAGTCACGGAGCATGGTGATGACAGGGGTCATGGAGGATTGTGATAACAAGGGCATGGAGCACTGTGATGACAAGGGCATGGAACATTGGTCTAATAAGTTTCATGGATTATTGTGATGACAGTTGGAATGGCACATTGTGATGACAAGGGCATGGAGCCTACTGATGACCAGGTCATGCAGTATTGTGAAGACAGATGTCAGGGAGCATTGTGATGACATATGTAATGGCCCATTGTGATGACAATGGCATGGAGCATTGTGATGCCAAGTGTCATGGAGAATTCTGTTGACAAAGGTAATGGATCATTCTGATGACAAGGTTCAGGGTGCATTGTGCTGACAAGTGCATGGAGAATTGTGATGACAAGGGTCATGGAGCATTCTGATGACAAGCTTGTGGAGTATTTTGATGACAATGGCATGGAGCATTGTGAAGAAAACGGCATGGGGCATTGTGTTGAAAGAGGCATGGAGCCTTTTCGTGACAGGGTTCAAGGAGCATTCTGATGACAAGTGTCAGGGAGCATTGTGATGACAAGTGTATTGAGCATTGTGATGACAAACGTCATGGAGCATTGTGATGACAAGTCATGGAGCATTTTGATGACAAGGGCATGGTGCATTGTGATGAGAAGTTCAGGGCGAATTTTGATGACCGTGTCATGCAGCAATTTGATGAAAATTGTAATGGAACATTTTGATGCCAGGGGTTATAGAACATTGTGATGTCAGGGGTCTTGCAGCTTTGGGATGAAACGGATCATGGAGGATTTTGATGGCAGTTGTCATGGAACATTGTGATGATAAGGGGATGTAGAAGTGTGATGACACTGTCATGGATCATTGTGATTACAGGGGTGAGGGAGTATTATGATGACTAGTGATGGAACACTGTGATATCTCTTCTGAGAGAGCATTTTTATGAGAAGGGCATGGAGCATTGTGATTACAAGGTTTATGGAGCATTGCAATGACAAGGTTGTGGACCGTTGTGATGAAATGTGCGTGGCATATTGTGAAGACAATGGTCATGGAGCATTGTTCTGACAAAGACATGGAGGATTGTGATGGCAAGTATCACAGAGAATTGTGATGATAAGTTCATGGAGCATTGCGGTTACAAAGGTCACAGAGCTTTGTGATGACGCGGGCATGGACCACTGTGATGACAAACGTTATGAAGTATTGAGATGCCTGGAGTCACGGAGCATTGTAATGACAGGTGTCATGGAGCATTCTAATGACATGTGTCATGGAGCATTGTGCTGACAAGCGAATGGAGCATTGTGATGACAAGGGTCATGGAGCACTGTGCTGAGAAAGGCATAGAACATTGTGATGACAAGGGTCAAAGAGCACTGTGATTAAAAGTTCATGGAACATTGTGGTTAAAAAGGTCACAGAGACTGTTGATGACGAGAGCATGGAAAACTGATGACAAAGGTCATGAAGCATTGGGATGACTGGAGTTATGGAGCAGTGTGATGACAGGGGTCATGGACATTTGTGATAACAAGGGCATGGAGCATTGTGATGACAAGGAACTGGAGCATTGGTCTAATAAGTTTCATGGATTATTGCGATGACAGTTGGAATGGTGCATTGAGATGACAAGGGCATGGAGCATTGTGATGACCTGGCCATGCAATATTGTTAAGAAAAGTGTCAGGGAGCATTGTGAGGACATATGTAATGGCCCATTGGGATGACAATGGCATGGAGCATTGTGATGCCAAGTGTCAAGGAGGATTCTGATGACAAAGGTAATGGAGCGCTGTGATGACAATGGCTTGGAGCATTGTGATGACAAGGGTCAGGGAGCATTGTGCTGACAAGAGCATGGAGAATTGTGATGACAAGGGTCATGGAGCATTCTGATGACAAGCTTGTGGAGTATTTTGATGACAATGACATGGAGCATTGTGATGAAAACGGAATGGGGCATTGTGATGAAAAAGGCATGGAGCCTTTTCGTGGCAGGGTTTAAGGAGCATTCTGATGAAAAGTGTCAGGGACAATTGTGATGACAAGTGTATTGAGAATTGTGATGACAAAGGTCATGGAGCATTGTGATGAAAAGGGCATGGAGTATTGTGATGACAGGCATCATGGAGCGTTGTGATGACAAGTGTTATGGAACATTGTGATCACAAGGGTTTGGAGCATTGTGATAACAGAGGTCATGAATCATTTTGTTTTCAAGGAGCATGGAGCATTGTGATGACAAGGGCATGAAGCAATGTGATCCCAAGGTTCATGGATGATTGTGATGACAATGCTAAGGGAGTATTGTGATGACAAGCTAATGGAGCATTTTGATGTCAAGGTCATGTAGCATTTTGCTGACACAGGCATGGAGCATTGTGATGATAAGGGTCATAGAGCACTTTGATGAGAAGCATCATGGATCATTGTGATTACAGGGGTCATGGAGCATTGGGATGACAAGGGCATGGATCATTGTGATGACAAGTGTCATGGAGAATTGGGCTGAAAATATTAATGGAGCATTGTGATGACTAGGGAATGGAGCATTGTGATGACTAGAGTCCCGGATCACTGTGTTGTCAGGGGTCATGGAGCGTTGTGATGACAGTGGTCATGGAGCATTGTGATGATAGGGATCATGAAGCATTGTGATGAGAATTTCCTGGAGAATTGGACTGAAAATGTTCAGGAAGTATTGTGAGGACAGGGGTCATGGAGCATTGTGATGACAAGGGAATGGAGCACTGTGATGAAAGGTTCCTGGAGCACTGTGATGAGGAGACCATGGAGCCTCGTAATAAGAAGTCTCATGGAGCATTCTGATGAAAAGGGGCATGGAGTATTGTGATTACAGGGGTCTTGGAGCATTGTGATGACAAGGGCATGGAGCATTGTGATTACTGGTGTCTTGGAGCATTGTGATGAAATTGGCATGGATCATTGTTATGAAAATGGTATGGAGCCTTGTCATGACAGGGTTCCATGAGCATACTGATGAGAAGTGTCAGGGAGCATTGTGATGACATGTGTATAGAGCATTGTGATGACAAAGGTCATGGAGCACTGTGATGAGAAGACCATGGTTAACTGTGATGATGAGCTTCATGGGGCGTTGTGATGATAAGTGTTATGGAACATTGTGATCACAAGGATTTGGAGCATTGTGATGAGATAGATCATCGAATATTTTGATTTCATTGTGATGACAATAGCCTGAAGCATTATGATGATGGTCATGGTGCATTTTGATGACAGGGTTCATGGAGCATTGAGATGCAAAGGGGCATGGAGCATTGTGATTAGAGGGTTCATGGAGCATTGTGATGACAATGGCATGGAGCATTGAGATGCCAACTGTCAAGGAGATTTGTGATGACATAGGTCATGGAGCATTTTGATGACAAGGGCGTGGTACATTGTGATGAGAAGGGCAGGGAGCATTGTGATGACAGGGTCATAGAGCAATTTGATGAAAAGTGTCATGGAATATTTTAATGACAGGGGTTATGGAACATTGTGATGTCAGGGTTCATTGAGCATTTTGAGGAAAAGTTTTATGGAGCATTATGATGACAGGGGTTATGGAACATTGTGATGTCAGGGGTCACCGAACTTTGTGATGATATGTGCATGTAGCATTGCAAAGACAAAAGTCATGGAACATTGTGATGACAGGGGTGAGGGAGTATTGTGACGAATAGTGCTGTAACATTGTGATATCATTAGTAAAAATGCATTTTGATGAGAAGTGCATGGAGAATTGTGATGACAAGTTTTATGGAGCATCGTGGTGACAAGATTGTGGAGCACTGTGATGAGAAGCGCAGGGTGCATTGTGATGACATGGGTCATGGAGCATTGATCTGACAAGCGCATGGAGCATTGTGATGACAAGGGTCATGGAGCATTGTGCTGAGAAAGGCATAGAACATTGTGATGACAGGGGTCAAAGAGCATTGTGATGAAAAGTTATTGGAGCATTGTGGTTAAATATGTCACAGAGACTGTTGATGACGAGGGCATGGACCACTGTGATGAAAAAGGTCATGAATCATTGTGATGAATGGAGGCATGGAGCATTGTGATGACAGGCGTCATGGAGCATTGTGATAACAAGGACATGGAGCATTGTGATGACAAGGGAATGGAGCATTGGTCTAATAAGTTTCATGGATTATTGTGAAGACTGTTGTAATGGCGCATTGTGATGACCAGGTCATGCAGTATTGTGAAGACAGGTGTCAAGGAGCATTGTGATGACATATGTAATGGCCCATAGTGATGACAATGGCATGGAGCATTGTGATGCCAAGTGTCATGGAGGATTCTGATGACAAAGGTAATGGAGCATTGTGATGACAATGGCTTGGAGCATTGTGATGACAAGGGTCAGGGAGAATTTTGCTGACAGGTGCAGGGAGAATTGTGATGAAAACGGTCATGAAGTATTCTGATGACAAGCTTGTGGAGTATTTTGATGACAATGGCATGGAACATTGTGATGAAAAAGGCATGTGGCATTGTGATGACAAGTGTATTGAGAACTGTGATGACAAATGTCATGGAGCATTGTGATGAGTAGGGCATGGAGTATTGTGACGACAGGCATCATGGAGCGTTGTGATGAAAAGTGTTATGAAACATTGTGATCACAAAGGTTTGGAGCATTGTGATGACAGAGGTCATGGATCATTTTGATTTCAAGGAGCATGGTGCATTGTGATGACAAGGGCATGAAGCAATGTGATCCCAAGGTTTATGGAGGACTGTGATGACAATGGTAATGGAGTATTGTGATGAAAAGCGAATAGAGCATTGCAATGACAAGGTCAGGTAGCATTTTGCCGACAAAGGCATGGAGCATTGTGATGACAGGTGTCATGGAGCAATGTGATTACAAGCGTCACGGAGCATTGTGAATACAGGGGTCATGGAGCATTGGGATGACAAGGTCATGGATCATTTTGATGACAAGTGTCATGGAGCATTGGGCTGAAAATGTTCATGGAGTATTGTGATGACAGGGATCATGGAGCATTTTGATGACAAGTTCCTGGAGCACTTTGATGAGAAGACAATGGAGACTTGTGATGACAAGTCTGATGGAGCATTCTGATGAAAAGGGACATGTAGCATTGTGATTACAGTGGTCTTGGAGCATTGTGATGACAAGGGCATGGAGCAATGTGATGAGAAGGCCATGGAGCATTCTGATGACATGCATCATTGAGCTTTGTGATGACAAGGGCATGGAGCATTGTGATTACAGGGTTCTTGGAGCATTGTGATTAAAAGGACATGGATCATTTTGATGAAAAAGGAATGGAGACGTGTCGTGACAGGGTTAATGGGGCATACTGATGACAAGTGTCAGGGAGCATTGTGATGACAAGTGTACTGATCATTGTGATAACAAAGGTCATGGAGCATTGTGATGAGGAGACCATGGATAATTGTGATGATGAGCATCATTGGGTGTTGTGATGATAAGTGTTATGGAACATTGTGATCACAAGGGATTGGAGCATTGTGATGACAGAGGTCATGGAGCATATAGATTTCATTGTGATGACAATAGCCTGAAGCATTATCATGATGGGCCTGATGCATTGTGATGACAGTGTTCATGGAGCATTGAGATGAAAAGGGGCATGGAGCATTGTGATTACAGGGTTCTTGGTGCATTGTGATGTCAAGGGCATGGAGCATTTTGATGAGAAGGACATGGAACATTCTGATGGCATGAGTCATGGAGTTTTGTGATGACAAGGGCATGGAGCATTGTGATTACAGGGGTCTTGGAGCATTGTGATGACAAGTGTCATGGAGCCTTGTGATGACAAGGCCGTGGAATATTGTGATGGCAGGGGTCATGGAACATTGTTATGATAGGGATAATGGAGCATTGTGATGAGGAGGACATGGAGCATTGTGAATACAAGGTTTATGGAGCATTACCATGACAAATATGTGGACCGTTGTGATAAAAAGCGCGTAGCATATTGTGATGACAAGGGTCATGGAGCATTTTTCTGACAAAGGCATGGAGCATTTTGATGACAATGGTCACGAAGAATTGTGATGAAATGTTCATGGAGCATTGTGGTTATAAAGGTCACAGAGCCTTGTGATAACGCGGTCATGGACCATTGTGATGACAAATGTTATGAAGCATTGTGATGACTGGAGTCATGGAGCATTGTGATGACAGTGGACATGGAGCATTGTGATGACAAGGGCATAGAGCATTTTGGTGACAGGGGCATGGAGCATTGGTCTGACAAGTTTCATAGATTATTGTGATGACAGTGGACATGGTGCATTGTGATGACAAGGGCATGGATCATTGTGATGAGAAGGTCATGCAGTAGTGTGAAGTCAGCTGTCAGGGAGCATTGTGATGACATATGTAATGGCACATTGTGGTGACAATGGCATGGAGCATTGTGATGCCAAGTGTCATGGATGATTCTGATGACAAATGTAATGGAGCATTGTGATGACAATGGTTTGGAGCATTGTGATGACAAGGGTTAAGGAGCATTGTGCTGACCAGTGCATGGAGAATTGTGATGACAAGGGTCATGGAGCAATCTGATGACAAACTTGTGGAGTATTATGATGACAATGGCATGGAGCAGTGTGATGAAAACGGCATGCGGCATTGTGATGAAAAAGGCATGGAGCCTTTTCATGACAGAGTTCAAGGAGCATTCTGACGACAAGTGTCAGGGAGCATTGTGATGACAAGTGTATTGAGAATTGTGATGACCAAGGTCATGGAGCTTTGTGATGAAAAGGGCATGGAGTATTGTGATGACAGGCATCATGGAGCGTTGTGATGACAAGTGATATGGAGCATTGTGATCACAAGGCTTTGGAGCATTTTGATGACAGATTTCATGGATCATTTTGATATCAAGGAGCATGGAGCATTGTGATGTCAAGGGCATAAAGCAATGTGATCCCAATGTTCAAGGAGGATTGTGATGACAATGGAAATGGAGTATTGTGATGACAAACGCATAGAGCATTGTAATTACAAGGTCATTTAGCCTTTTGCTGACAAAGTCATCTAGCATTGTGATGACAGGTGTCATGGAGCACTGTGATGACAAGCATCACGGAGGATTGTGAACACAGGGGTCATGGAGCATTGGGCTGAAAAGGGCATGCATCATTGTGATGACAAGTATCATGGAGCATTGGGCTAAAAATATTCATGAAGTATTGTGATGACAGGGGACATGGAGAATTGTGATGACATAGGTCATGGAGAATTTTGATTTCATTGTGCTGACAATAGCCGGAAGCATTATAATGATGGGCATGATGCATTGTGATGACAGGGTTCATGGAGCATTGAGATGAAAAGGGAAATGGAGCATTGTGATTACAGGGGTCTTGAGCATCGTGATGACAAGGGCATGGAGCATTGTGATGAGAAATCCATGGAACATTCTGATGACATGTGTCATGTAGCTTTGTGATGACAAGGGCATGGAGCATTGTGATTACAGGGGTCTTGGATCATTGTGATGACAAGTGTCATGGAGCCTTGTGATTACAAGTCCGTGGAACATTGTGATGGCAGGGGTCATGGAGCATTGTGATGAGAAGGGCATGGAGCATTGTGATTACATGGGCATGGAACACTGTGATACATGGGTCATGCAGGATTTTAATGACTAGGGCATGGAGCATTGTGATTATATGGGCACGGAACACTGTGATACATGGGTCATGCAGGATTTTAATGACTAGGGCATGGAGCATTGTGATGAGAAATGCATCGAGCATTGTGATGACAAGTGTCATGGAGCTTTCTGATGACAAGGGCATGGAGCAATGTGATGAGAGGGTTCATGGAGCATTGTGATGACAATGACATGGAGCATTGTGATGCCATGTGTCATGGAGCTTTGTGATGACAAGTCATGGTGCATTTTGATGACAAGGTTTATGGAGCATTGTGATGACAAGATTGTGGAGCACTGTGATGACAAGATTGTGGAGCACTGTGATGACAAGCACATGGTGCATTGTGATGACATGTGTCAAGGAGCATTTTGCTGACAAGCACATGGAGCATTGTGAGGACAAGGGTCATGGAGCACTGTGCTGAGAAAGGCATAGAGCATTGTGATGACAAGGGTCAAAGAGAATTGTGATGAAAAGTTCATGGAGCATTGTGGTTAAAAAGGTCACAGAGACTGTTGATGACGAGGGCATAGACCATTGTGATGACAAAGGTTATGAACCATTGTGATGACTGGAGTCACGGAGCACTGTGATGACAGGGGTCATGGAGCATTGCAATGAAAAGGGGCATGGAGCATTGTGATGACAAGGGCATGTATCATTGGTCTCATAATTTTCATGGATTATTGCGATGACTGTTGGAATGGTGCATTGTGGTGACAAGGGCATGGAGCATTGTGATAAAGAGGTCATGCTGTATTGTGAAGACTGGGGTCATTGAGCATTGTGATGACAGGTTTCATGCAGCATTGTGATGACTAGGGAATGGAGCATAGTGATGACAAGAGTCCCGGATCATTCTGTTGTCAGGTGTCATGGAGTGTTGTGATGACAGTTGTCATGGTGCATTGTGATGATATTGGTCATGGAGCATTGTGATGAGAAGGTTATGGAGCACTGTGCTGATAATATTCATGGAGTATTGTGATGACAATGGTCATGGAGCATTGTGATGACAAGGGAATGGAGCATAGTGATGACAAGGTCATGTAGCATTGTGATGAGAAGTCCTTGGAGGCTTGTGATGAGAAGTTTCATGGAGCATTCTGATGAAAAGTGGCATGGATCATTGTGATTACAGTGGTCTTGGAGCATTGTGATGACAAGGGCATGGAGCATTGTCAGAGACGGCCATGAAGCATTCTGATGACATGGGTCATGGAGCTTTGTGATGACAAGGGCTTGGAGCATTGTGATTACAGGTGTCTTGGAGCATTGTGATGAAAAGGGCACGGATCATTGTGATGAAAATGTCATGGAGACTTGTCATGACAGGGTTAATGGAGCATACTGAAGACAAGGGTCAGGGAGCATTGTGATGACAAGTGTATTGAGCATTGTGATGACAAAGGTCATGGAGCATTGTGATGAGAAGACCATGGATAATTGTGATGATGAGCGTCATGGTGTGTTGTGATGATAAGTGTTATGGAACATTGTGATCACAAGGGTTTGGAGCATTATGATGACAGAGGTCATGGAGAATATTGATTTCATTGTGATGACAATAGCCTGAAGCATTATGATGATGGGCATGGTGCATTGTGATGACAGGGATCATGGAGCATTGAGATGAAAAGGGGCATGGAACATTGTGTTTACAGTGGTCGTGGAGCTTTGTGATGACAAGGGCATGGAGCATTGGTCTAATAAGTTTCATGGATTATTGCGATGACAGTTGGAATGGCGCATTTTGATGACAAGGGCATGGAGCATTGTGATGACCAGGTCATGCAGTACTGTGAATACAGGTGGCAGGGAGCATTGTGATGACATATGTAATGGCCCAATGTGATGACGATGGCATGGAGCATTGTGATGCCAAGTGTCATGGAGGATTGTGATGACAAATATAATAGAGCATTGTGATGGCAATGGCTTGGAGCATTGCAATGACAAGGGTCAAGGAGCATTGTGTTGACAAGTGCATGGAGAATTGTGATGACATGGGTCATGGAGCATTCTGGTGACAAGCTTGTGGAGTATTTTGATGACAATGGCATGGAGCATTGTGATGAAAACGGCATGGGGCATTGTGATGAAAAAGGCAGGGAGCCTTGTGATGACAGATCTCATGGAGCATACTGATTAAAAGGGTCATGGAGCATTCTGATTACAGGGGTCTGGGAACACTGTGATAGCAAAGGCATGGAGCACTGTGATGACAAGGGCATGGAGCATTGGTCTAAAAAGTTTCATGGATTATTGTGATGACAGTTGGAATGACGCATTGTGATGACAGTGGTCATGGAGCATTGTGATGATACTGCTCATGGAGCATTGTGATATGACCGTCATGGAGCATTGGGTTGAAAATATTCATAGAGTATTGTGATGACTGGTGTCAAGGAGCATTGTGATGACAAGGGAATGGAGCATGGTGATGACAAGGTCCTGGAGCATTGTGATGAGATGACAATGGAGACTTGTGATGACAAGTCTCATGGTGCATTCTGACGAAAAGGGGCAAGGAGCTTTGTGATTACAGGGGTCTTGGAGCCCTGTGATGACAAGGGCATGGAGAATTGTGAGGAGAAGGCCATGGAACATTCTGATGGCATGCGTCATGGAGCTTTGTGATGACAAGGGCATGGAGCATTGTGATTACAGGGGTCTTGGAGCTTTGTGATGACAAGGGTCATGTATCCATTTGATGACAAGGCCGTGGAACATTGTGATGGCAGCGGTCATGGAGCATAGTTATGACAGTAGTAATGGAGCATTGTAATCAGAATGGCATTGAGCATTGGTCTGAAATGTTTCATGGATTATTGTGATGAGAGTGGGCATGGAGCACTGTGATGACAAGGGCACGGTACACTGTGATACATGGGTCATGGTGGATTGTAATGACCAAGGCGTGGAGCATTGTGATGAGAAGGGGATCGAGCATTGTGATGACAAGTGTCATGGAGCATATTGATGAAAGGGGCATGGATCATTCTGATTACAGGGGTCTTGGAACATTGTGATAACAAGGACATGGAGCATTGTGATGACAATGGCATGGAGCATTGTGATGACCAGGTCATGCAGTATTGTGAAGACAGGTGTCATAGTGCATTGTGATGACATATGTAATGGCCCATTGGGATGACAATGGCATGGAGCATTGTGATGCCAAGTGTCATGGAGGATTCTGATGACAAAGGTAATGGAGCATTGTGATGACAATGGCTTGGAGCATTGTGATGACAAGGGTCAGGGAGCATTGTGCTGACAAGTGCATGGAGAATTGTGATGACAAGGGTCATGGAGCATTGTGATGACAAGCTTGTGGAGTATTTTGATGACAATGGCATGGAGCATTGTGATGAAAACGGCATGGGTCATTGTGATGAAAAAGGCATGGAGCCTCTTCGTTACAGGGTTCAAGGAGAATTCTGATAACAAGTGTCAGGGAGCATTGTGATGACAAGTGTATTGAGAATTGTGATGACAAAGGTCATGGAGCAATGTGATGAAAAGGGCATGGAGTATTGTAATGACAGGCATCATGGAGCATTGTGATGACAAGTGTTATGGAACTTTGTGATCACAAGGTTTTGGAGCATTGTAATGAGAGAGGTCATGGATCATTTTGATTTCAAGGAACATGGAGCATTGTGATGACAAGGGCATGAAACATTGTGATCCCAAGGTTCATGGAGGACTGTGATAACAATGGAAATGGAGTATTGTGATGACAAGCGCATAGAGCATTGTAATGACAAGGTCATGTAGCATTTTGCTGAGAAAGGCATGGAGCATTGTGATGACAGGTGTCATGGAGCACTGTGATGACACTTGTCAAGGAGCATTGTGAATACAGGGGTTATGGAGCATTGGGATGGCAAGGGCATGGATCATTTTGATGACAAGCTTCATGGAGCATTGCTCTGACAAAGGCATGGAGCATTGTGATGACAAGTGTCACGGAGAATTCTGATGAAAAGTTCATTGAGCGTTGTGGTTACAAAGGTCACAGAGCCTTGTGATGACGCGGGCATGGACCGTTGTGATGAGAAACGTTATGAAGCATAGTGATGACTGGAGTCACGAAGCATTGTGATGACAGGGGTCATGGAGCATTGTGATAACAAGGTCATGGAGCATTGTGATGACAGGGGAATGGAGCATTGGTCTGACAAGTTTCATAGATTATTGTGATGACAGTTGACATGGTGCATTGTGATGACAAGGTCATGGGGCATTGTGATGAGAAGGTCATGGAGTACTGTGAAGACAGGTGTCAGGGAGCATTGTGATGACATATGTCATGGTCCATTGCGATGGCAATGGCATGGAGCATTATGATGCCAAATGTAATGGAGAATTGTGATGACAAATATAATGGAGCTTTGTGATGATTAGGGATTGGTGCATTATGATGACAAGGGTCATTGAAAATTTTCATGATAAGTTCGAGAAGCGTTGTGATGACAAGGTCCTGGAGCATTGTGATGACAAAGAATGGAGCCTTGTGATGACAAGTCTCATGGAGCATACTGATGAAAAGGGGCATGGAGAATTGTGATTACAGGGGTCTTGGAACACTGTGATGACAAGGGCAATGAACATTGTGAGGAGAAGACCAAGGAGCATTCTGATGGCATGCGTCATTGAGCTCTGTGATGACAAGGGCATGGAGCATTGTGATTACATGGGTCTTGGAGCCTTGTGATGAAAAGGGCATGGATCATTGTGATGAAAAAGGCATGGAGCCTTGTCATGACAGGGTTCAAGGAGCATACAGACAACAAGTATCAGGGAGCATTTTGTTGACAAGTGTATTGAGCATTGTGATGACAAAGGTCATGGAGCATTGTGATGAGAAGGCCACTGATAATTGTGATGACGAGCGTCATGGGGCATTGTGATGACAAGTGTTTTGGAATATTGTGATCACAAGGGTTTGGAGCATTGTTATGACAGAGGTCATGGAACATTTTGATTTCATTGTGATGACAATAGCAAGAAGCATTATGATGATGGGCATGGTGCATTGTGATGACAGGGTTCATGGATCATTGAGATGAAAAGGGGCATAGAGCATTGTGATTAAAGGGTTATTGGAGCGTTGTGATGAGAAGGGTCATGGAGCTTTGTGATGACAAGGCCAAGGAACATCGTGATGGCAGGGGTCATGGAGAATTTTTATGACTGGGGTAATGGAGCATTGTGATGGCAAGGGCATGGGGCATTGTGATGAGAAGGCCATGGGGCATTCTGATGACGTGTCATGGAGCTTCGTGAAGACAAGGGCATGGAGCAATGTGATGCCAAGGGTCATGGATCTTTGTGATGACGAAGGTCATGGAGCATTTTGATGGCAAGGGTGTTGTGCATTGTGATGAGAAAGGCAGGGAGCTTTCTGATGACAGGGTCATGGAGCAATTTGATGAAAAGTGTCATGGAACAATTTGATGACAGGTGTTATGGAACATTGTGATGTCAGGGGTCATCGAACATTGTGATGATAAGTGCATGTAGCATTGTGATGACACGAGTCATGGAACATTGTGATGACAGGGTTGAGGGAGTACTGTGACAATTAGTGATGTAGCATTGTGATATCAGTGGTGAGAGAGCATTTTGATGAGAAGTGCATGGAGCATTGTGATGACATATTTTAAGCAGCATTGTGATGAGAAGTGCGTGGTGCATTGTAATTATATGTGTCATGGAGCATTGTGCTGACAAGCGCATGGAGCATTGTGATGACAAGTGTATTGAGAATTGTGATGACAAAGGTCATGGAACATTGTGATGAAAAGGGCATGGAATATTGTGATGACCGGCATCATGGAGCGTTGTGATGACAAGTGTTATGGAACATTGTGATCACTAGGGTTATTAGAAATGTGATGACAGAGGTCGTGGATCATTTTGATTTCAAGGAGCATGGAGCATTGTGATGACAAGGGCATGAAGCAATGTGATCCCAAGGTTCATGGAGGATTGTGATGACAATGCTTATGGAGTATTGTGATGACAAGCGCATAGAGCACCGTAATGACAAGGTCATGTAGCATTTTGGTGAGAAAGGCATGGAGCATTGTGATGACATGTGTCATGGAGCACTGTGATGACAAGCGTCACGGAGCATTGTGAATACAGGGGTCATGGAGCATTGGGATGACAAGGGCATGGATCATTGTGGTGACAAGGTTCATGGAGCACTGGGCTGAAAATATTCATTGAGTGTTGTGATGACAGTGGTCATGGAGCATTGTGATGACTAGGGAATTGAGCATTGTGATGACAAGAGTCCCGGATCATTGTGTTGTCGGGTGTCATGGAATGTTTTGATGACAGTGGTCATGGAGCATTGTGATGATATTGGCCATGGAGCATTGTGATGAGTTGGTCGTGGAGCACTGTGCTGAAAATGTTCATGGATTATTGTGATGACAGGGGTCATGGAGCATTGTGATGACAAGGGCATGGAGCATTGTGATGAGAAGCTCATGGAGTATTGTGAAGACAGGTGTCAGGGAGAATTGTGATGAAAAGGGCATGGAGCATTTTGATGAGAAGGACATGGAACATTCTGATGGCATGTGTCATGGAGCTTTGTGATGACAAGGGCATTGAGCATTGTGATTACAGGGGTCTTGGAGCATTGTGATGACAAGTGTCATGGAGCCTTGTGATGACAAGGCCGTGGAATATTGTGATGGCAGGGGTCATGGACCATTGTTATGACAGGCGTAATGGAGCATTTTGATGAGAAGGGCATGGAGCATTGTGATTACAAGGTTTATGGAGCATTACCATGACAAATTTTTGGATCGTTTTGATGAAAATCACGTAGCACATTGTGATGACAAGGGTCATGGAGCATTTTGATGACAAGTGTCACGGAGCATTGTGATGAAAAGTTCATGGAGCATTGTGGTTATAAAGGTCACAGAGCCTTGTGATGACGCGGGCATGGAACACTGTGATGAAAAATGTTATGAAGCATTGTGATGACTGGAGTCACGGAGCATTGTGATGACAGGGGTCGTGGAGCATTGTGATGACAAGGGCATGGAGCATTGTGGTGACAGGGGCATGGAGCATTGGTCTGACAAGTTTCATAGAGTATTGTGATGACATAGGACATGGTGCATTGTGATGACAAGGGCATGGATCATGGTGATGAGAAGGTCATGGAGTATTGTGAAGACAGGTGGCAGGGAGCATTGTGATGACATATGCCATGGTCCATTGCAATGACAATGGCAGGGAGCATTGTGATGCCAAGTGTAAAGGAGGATTTTGATGAAAAATATAATGGAGCATTGTGATGACTAGGGCTTGGAGCATTATGATGACAAGGGCCATTGAGAACGTTCAGAACAAGGTCGTGAAGAATTGTGATGACAAGGTCCTGGAGCATTGTGATGAGAAATCCATAGAGACTTATGATGATAAATCCCATGGAGCATACTGATGAAAAGGGGCATGGACCATTGTGATTACAGGGGTCTTGGAACATTGTGATGACATGGGCATGGAGCATTGGGAGGAGAAGGCCAAGGAGCATTCTGAAGGCATGTTTCATTGAGCTTTGTGATGACAAGGGCATGGAGCATTGTGTTTAAATGGGTCTTGGAGCATTGTGAGGAAAAGGGCATGGATCATTGTGATGAAAAAGGCATGGAGCCTTGTCATGACAGGGTTCAAGGGGCATACAGACAACAAGTGTCAGGGAGCATTTTGATGGCAAGTGTATTGAGCATTGTGATGACAAAGGTCATGGAGCATTGTGATGAGAAGACCATGGATAATTGTGATGACGAGTGTCATGGGGCACTGTGATGACAAGTGTAATGGAATATTGTGATCACAAGGGTTTGGAGCATTGTTATGACAGAGGTCATGGAGCATTTTGATTTCATTGTGATGACAATAGCATGAAGCATTATGATGATGGGCATGGTGCATTGTGATGACAGGGTTCATGGATCATTGAGATGAAAAATGGGCATGGAGCATTGTGATTACACGGGTCTTGGAGCACTGTGATGAGAAGGGTCATGGAGGCTTGTGAGGACAAGGCCACGGAACATCGTGATGGCAGGGGTCATGGAGAATTTTTATGACAGGTGTAATGGAGCATTGTGATGTCAAGCGCATGGAGCACTGTGATGAGAAGGCCATGGAGCATTCTGATGACATGTGTCATGGAGCTTTGTGATGACAAGGGCATGGAGCAATGTGATGAGAGCGTTCATGGAGCATTGTGATGACAATGACATGGAGCATTGTGATGCCAAGGGTCATGGATCTTTGAGATGACAAAGGTCATGTAGCATTTTGATGACAAGTGTGTTGTGCAATGTGATGAGAAGGGCAGGGAGCATTGTGATGACAGCGTCATGGAGCAATTTGATGAAAAGTGTTATGGAACATTTTGATGAAAGGGGTTATGGAACATTGTGATGTCAGGGGTCATGGAGCATTTTGATTAAAAGGAAATGGAGCATTTTGATAACAGGGGTTATGGAGCATTGTGATGTCAGTTGTCATCGAACATTGTGATGATAAGTGCATGTAGCATTGTGATGACAGGAGTCATGGAAAACTGTGATAACAGGGGTGTGGGAGTATTGTGACGAATAGGGATGTAACATTGTGATATCTGTGGTGAGAGAGCATTTTGATGACAAGTTTTATGGAGCATTGTGGTGACAAGATTGTGGAGCACTGTGATGACAAGCGCATGGTTCATTGTGATGACATGTGTCATGGAGCATCGTGCTGACAAGCGCATGGAGCATTGTGATGACAAGAGTCATGTAGCATTGTGCTGAGAAAGGCATAGGGAATTGTGATGACAAGGATCAAAGAGCAATGTGATGAAAAGTTAATGGAGCATTGTGACGACAAGGGTCATGGAGCATTGTGATGACAAGGGCATGGATCATTGGTCTAATAAGTTTCATGGATTATTGCGATGACTGTTGGAATGGTGCAATGTGGTGACAAGGGCATGGAGCATTGTGATGATCAGGTCATGGAGTATTGTGAAGACTGGTGTGAGGGAGCACTGTGTTGACATATGTAGTGACCCATTGTGATGACAATGGCATGGAGCATTGTGATGCCAAGTGTCATGGAGGATTCTGATAACAAAGGTAATGGTGCATTGTAATGACATTGGCTTGGAGCATTGTGATGACAAGGGTCAGGGAGCATTGTGCTGACAAGTGCATGGAGAATTGTGATGACAAGGGTCATGGAGCATTCTCATGACAATTTTGTGGAGTATTTTGATTACAGTGGCGTGGAGCATTGTGATGAAAACGGCATGGGGCATTGTGATGAAAAAGGCATGGAGCATTTTCGTGACAGTGTTCAAGGAGCATTTTGATGATAATTGTCAGGGAGCATTGTAATGACAAGTGTATTGAGAATTGTGATGACAAAGGTCATGGAGCATTGTGATAAAAGTGCATGGAGTATTGTGATGACAGGCATCATGGAGCATTGTGATGACAAGTGTTATGGAACATATTGATCACAAGGGTTTGGAGCATTGTGATGACAGAGGTCATGAATCATTTTGGTTTCAAGGAGCATGGAGCATTGTGATTACAAGGGCATGAAGCAATGTGATTCCAAGGTTCATGGAGGATAGTGATGACAATGGTAATGGAGTATTTTGATGACAAGCGCATAGAGCATTGTAATGACAAGTTCATGTAGCATTTTGCTGACAAAGGCATGGAGCATTGTGATGACATGTGTCATGGAGCACTGTGATGACAAGCGTCACGGAGCATTGTGAATACAGGGGTCATGGAGCATTGGGATGACAAGGTCATGGATCACTCTGATGACAAGTGTCATGGAGCATTGGGCTGAAAATGTTCATGGAGTATTTTGATGACAGGGGTCATGGAGCATTGTGATGACAGAGGTCATGGAGAATTTTGATTTCATTGTGCTGACAATAGCCGGAAACATTATGATGATGGGCCTGGTGCTTTGTGATGACAGGGTTCATGGAGCATTGAGATGAAAAGTGGAATGGAGCATTGTGATTACAGGGGTCTTGGAGCACTGTCATGACAAGGACATGGAGCATTTTTATGAGAAGGACATGGAACATTCTGATGGCATGTGTCATGGAGCTTTGTGATGAGAAGGGCATGGAGCTTTGTGATGAGAAATGTTATGAAGCATTGTGATGACTGGAGTCACCGAGCATTGTGATGACAGTGGTCATGGAGCATTGTGATGACAAGAGCATGGCGCATTGTGGTGACAGGGGCATGGAGCATTTGTCTGACAAGTTTCATAGATTATTGTGATGACATTGGACATGGTGCATTGTGATGACAAGGGCATGGATCATTGTGATGAGAACGTCATGGAGTATTGTGAAGACAGGTGTCAGGGAGCATTGTGATGATATATGTCATGGTCCATTGCAATGACAATGGCAGGGAACATTGTGATGCCAAATGTAATGGAGGATTTTGATGACAAATATAATGGAGCATTGTGATGACTAGGGCTTGGAGCATTATGATGACAAAGGCCATTGGGAATTTGCAGAAAAAGGTCGTGAAGCATTGTGATGACAAGGTCCTGGTGCATTGTGATGAGAAATCCATAGAGACTTGTGATGACAAATCTCATGGAGCATACTGATGAAAAGGGGCATGGACCATTGTGATTACAGGGGTCTTGGAACATTGTGATGACATGGGCATGGAACATTGTGAGGAGAAGTCCAAGGAGCATTCTGAAAACATGTTTCATTGAGCTTTGTGATGACAAGGGCATGGAGCATTGTGTTTAAAAGGTTCTTGGAGCATTGTGAGGAAAAGGGCATGGATCATTGTGATGATAAAGGCATGGAGCCTTGTCATGACAGGGTTCAAGGAGCATACAGACAACAAGTGTCAGGGAGCATTTTGATGACAAGTGTATTGAGCATTGTGATGACAAAGTTCATGGAGCATTGTGATGAGAAGACCATGGATAATTGTGATGACGAGTGTCATGGGGCACTGTGATGACAAGTGTTATGGAATATTGTGATCACAAGGGTTTGGAGCATTGTTATGACAGAGGTCATGGAGCATTTTGATTTCATTGTGATGACAATAGCCTGAAGCATTATGATGATGGGCATGGTGCATTGTGATGACAGGGTTCATGGATCATTGAGATGAAAAGGGGCATGGAGCATTGTGATTACAGGGGTCTTGGAACACTGTGATTACAAGTGCATGTAACATTGTGAAGAGAAGGCCATGGAACCTACTGATGACATGCGTCATGGAGCTTTGTTATGACAAGGTCATGGAGCCTTTAGATTACAGATGTCTTGGAGCATTGCGAAGACATGTGTAATGGAGCCTTGTGATGACAAGGCCGTGGAACATTGTGATGACAATGGTCATGGAGCATTGTTATGACAGAAGTAATGGAGCATTGTTATGAGAAGGGAATTGAGCATTGGTCTGAAATATTTCATGGATTATTGTGATGAGATTTGGCATGGAGCATTGTGATGAAAAGGGCACGGAACACTGTGATACATGGGTCATGGTGGATTGTAATATCAAGGGCAAGAAGCAATGTGATGAGAGGGTTCATGGAGCACTGTGATGACAATTACATCGAGCGTTGTGAGGAGAAGGCCATGGAGCATTCTGATGTCTTGCGTCATGGAGCTTTGTGAAGACAAGGGCATAGAGCTTTGTGATTACAGGGGTCTTGGAGCATTGTGATGAAAAGGGAATGGATCACTGTGATGAAAAAGGCATGGAGCCTTGTCATGACAGGGTTCAAGGAGCATACTGACGACAAGTGTCAGGGAGCATTGTGATGACAAGTGTATTGAGCATTGTGATGACAAAGATCATGGAGCATTGTGATGAGAAGACCATGGATAATTGTGATGATGACTGTCATGCGGTGTTGTGATGATAAGTGTTATGAAACATTGTGATCACAAGGGTTTGGAGCATTATGATGACAGAGGTCATGGAGAATTTTGATTTCATTGTGATGACAATAGCCTGAAGCATTATGATGATGGGCATGGTGCATTGTGATGACACGGTTCATGGAGCATTGAGATGAAAAAGGGCATGGAGCATTGTGATTACAGAGTTCTTGGAGCATTGTAATGACAAGCGCATAGAACGTTCTAATGACAAGTTCATGTAGAATTTTGCTGACAAATGCATGGAGCATTGTGATGACAGGTGACATGGAGCTTTGTGATCACAAGTCATGGAACATTTTGATGACAAGGGCATGGTACATTGTGATGACAAGGGGAGGTAGCATTTTGATGACCGGGTCATGCAGCAATTTGATGAAAAGTGTAATGGAACATTGTGATGGCAGTGGTCATGGAGCATTGTTATGACAGAGGTAATGGAGCATTTTGATGAGAAGGGCATTGAGCATTGGTCTGAAATGTTTCAAGGATTATTGTGATGAGAGTGGGCATGGAGCATTGTGATGACAAGGGCACGGAACACTGTGATACATGGGTCATGGAGGATGGTAATGACAAGAGCATGGAGCATTGTGATGAGAAGGGCATCGAGCATTGTGATGACAAGTGTCATGGAGCTTTGTAATGACAGGGGCATGGAGCAATATGATGAGAGCGTTTATGGAGCACTGTGATGACAATGACATGGAGCACTGTGATGCCAATGGTCATGGAGCTCTGTGATGACAAAGGTCATAGAACATTGTGATGACAAGGTTGTGTTGCATTGTGATGAGAAGGGGAGGGAGCATTTTGATGACAGGGTCGTGCAGCAATTTGATGAAAATTGTAATGGAACATTTTGATGACAGGGGTTATAGAACATTTTGATGCCACGGGTCATGGATCTTTGGGATGAAAAGGGTCATGGAGCATTTTGATGACAGGGGTTATGGAAGATTGTGATGTCGTGGGTTATGGAACATTGTGCTGATAAGGGGATGTAGCATTGTGATGACTGGGGTCATGGAACATTGTGATTACCGGGGTGAGGGAGGATTGTGATAACTGGTGACGGAACATTGTGATATCTCAGGTGAGAGAGCATTTGGATGAGAAGTGCATGGAGCATTGTGATTACAAGGATTATGGCGGATAGCGATGACAAGGTTGTGGATCATTGAGATGTAAAGCGCGTGGCACATTGTGATGACAAGGGTCATGGAGTATTGTTCTGACAAAGGCATGGAGCATTGTGATGACAAGGGTCATGGAGCATTGTGATGAAAATTTCATGGAGCATTGAGGTTACAATGGACACAGAGCCTTTTGAGGACGCGAGCATGGACCGTTGTGTTGACAAACGTTATGAAGAACTGTGATGACTGGATTCAGGGAGCATTGTGATGACAGGGGTAATGGAGCAGTGTGATGACAGGGCATGGAGCATTGGTCTGACAAGTTTCATAGATTATTGTGATGACAGTGGACATGGTGCATTGTGATGACAAGGGCATGGAGCATTGTGATGAGAAGGTCATGGAGTATTGTGAAGACAGGTGTCATGGAGCACTGTGATGAAAAGGGTCACGGAGCATTGTGAATAGAGGGGTCATGGAGCACTGGGATGACAAGGCCATGGATCATTGTGATGAGAAGTTCATGGAGTATTGTAAAGACAGGAGTCAGGGAGCATTGTGATGACATATGTCATGGTCCACTGCGATGACAATGTCAGGGAGCATTGAGATGCCAAATGTAATGGAGGATTGTGATGACAAATATAATGGAGCATTGTGATGACTAGGGCTTGGAGCATTATGATGACAAAGGCCATTGAGAATTTTCATGACAAGGTCGAGGAGCATTGTGATGACAAGGTCCTGGAGCTTTGTGATTAGAAAATCATGGAGCCTTGTGAAGACAAGTCTCATGGAGCATACTGATGAAAAGGGGCATGGAACATTCTGATTACAGGGGTCTTGCAACATTGTGATAACAAGTGCATGGAGCATTGTGATGACAAGGGCATGGAGCATTGGTCTAATACGTTTCATGGATTATTGTGATGACAGATGGAATGGCACATTGTGATGACAAGGGCATGGAGCATTGTGATGACCAGGTCATGCAGTATTGTGAAGACAGTTGTCAGGGAGCATTGTGATGACATATGTAATGGCCCTTTGTGACGAAAATGGCATGGAGCATTGTGATGCCAGGTATCATGGAGGAGTCTGATCACAATTGTCAAAGAGCATTGTGATGACAAGTGTCATGGAGGATTCTGATGACAAATATAATGGAGCATTGTGATGACAAAGGCTTGGAATATTGTGATGACAAGGGTTATTGAGCATTGTGCTGAGAAAAGCATAGAGCATTGTGATGACAAGGGTCAAAGAGCATTGTGATGAAAAGTTCATGGAGCATTGTGGATAAAAATGTCACAGAGACTGTTGAAGACAAAGGCATGGACTATTGTGATGACAAAGGTCATGAAGCATTGTGATGACTGGAGTCACGGAGAATTGTGATGACAGGGGTCATGGAGCATTGTGAGAAAAAGGGCATGGAGCATTGTGATGACAAGGGCATGGAACATTGGTCTAATAAGTTTCATGGATTATTGCGATGACAGTTGGAATGGCACATTGTGATGACAAGGGCATGGTGCATTGTGTTGACCAGATCATGCAGTATTGTGAAGACAGTTGTCAGGTAGCATTGTGATGACATATGTAATGGCCCATTGTGATGACAATGGCATGGAGCATTGTGATGCCAAGGGTCATGGAGGATTCTGAAGACAAATGAAATGGAGCATTGTGATGACAATGGCTTGGAGCATTGTGATGACAAGGGTCAGGGGGCATTGTGCTGACAAGTGCATGGAGAATTGTGATGACAAGGGTCATGAAGCATTCTGGTGACAAGCTTGTGGAGTATTTTGATGACAATGGCATGGAGCATTGTGATGAAAAGGGCATGGAGTATTGTGATGACAAGCATCATGGAGCGTTGTGATGACAAGTGCTATGGAACACTGTGATCACAAGGATTTGGAGCAATGTGATGACAGAGGTCATGGATCATTTTGATTTCAAGGAGCATGGAACATTGTGATAACAAGGGCATGAAGCAATGTGATCCTGAGTTTCATGGAGGATTGTGATGACAATGGAAATGGAGTATTGTGATGACAAGTGCATAGAGCATTGTGATGACAAGGTCATGTAGCATTTTGCTGACAAAGGCATGGAACATTGTGATGACAAGTGTCATGGAGCACTGTGATGACAAGCGTCACGGAGCATTGTGAATACAGGGGTCATGGAGCATTGGGATGACAAGGGCATGGATCATTGTGATGACAAGGGTAATGGAGCACTGGGCTGAAAATGTTCATGGAGTGTTGTGATGACAGGGGTCACGGAGCATTTTGATGACTACGGAATGGAACATTGTGATGACAAGAGTCCCGGATCATTGTGTTGTCAGGTGTCATGGAGTGTTGTGATGACAGTGGTCATGGAGCATTGTGATGATATTGGCCATGGAGCATTGTGATGAGTACGTCGTGGAGCATTGGGCTGAAAATGTTCATGGATTATTGTGAACACAGTGGTCATGGAGCATTGTGATGACAAGGGAATGGAGCATGGTGATGACAAGGTCCTGGAACATTGTGATGAGAAGACCATGGAGACTTGTGATGATAAGTCTCATGGAGCATTTTGATGAAAAGGGGCATGGAGCATTGTGATTACAGGGGTCTTGGAGCATTTTGATGACAAGAGCATGGAGCATTGTGATGAGAAGGCCATGAAGCATTCTGATGACATGTGTCATGGAGCTTTTTGATGACAAGGGCATGGAGCATTGTGATGACATGTGTCATGGAGCATTGTGATGACAACGGAATGGAGCATGGTGATGACAAGGTCCTGGGGCATTGTGATGAGAAGACCATGGAGACTTCTGATGAGAAGTCTCATGGAGCATTCTGATGAAAAGGAGCATGGAGCATGGTGATTACAGGTGTCTTGGAGCATTGTGATGACTAGGGCATGGAGCATTGTGATGAGAAGGCCATGGAGCATTCTGATGACATGCGTCATGGAGTTTTGTGATGACAAGGGCATGGAGCATTTGTGATTACAGGGATGTTGGAGCATTGTGATGAAAAGTGCATGGATCATTGTTATGAAAATGGCATGGAGCCTTGTCCTGACAGGGTTCATAGGGCATTCTGACGACAAGTGTCAGGAAGCATTGTGATGACAAGTTTATTGAGCATTGTGATGACAAAGATCATGGAGCATTGTGATGAGAAGACCATGGATAATGGTGATGATGAGCGTCATGGGGTGTTGTGATGATAAGTGTTATGGAACCATGTGATCACAAGGTTTTGGAACATTATGATGACTGAGGTCATGGAGAATATTGATTTCATTGTGATGACAATAGCCTGTAGCATTATGATGATGGGAACGGTGCATTGTGATGACAGTGTTCATGGAGCACTGAGATGAAAAGTGGCATGGAGCATTGTGATTACAAGGGTCTTGGAGCATTCTGATGACAAGGGCATGGAGCACTGTGATGAGAAGGCCAAAGAACTTTCTGATGACATGCGTCTTGGAGCTTTGTGATGACAAGGGCATGGATCATTTTGCTTTCAGGGGTCTGGAGCATTGTGATGACAAGTGTCAAGGAACCTTGTGATGACTAGGCCATGGAACATTTTGATGGCAATGGTCATGGTGCATTTTTATGACAGGTGTAATGGAGCATTTTGATGAGAAGGGCATGGAACATTGATATGAAATGTTTCATGGATTATTGTGATGAGAGTGGGCATGGAGCGTTGTGATGACAAGGGCACGGAACACTGTGATACATGGGTCATGCAGGATTGTAATGACAAGGGCATGGAGCATTGTGATGAAAAGTGTCATGGAGCTTTGTGATGACATATGCATGGAGCAATGTGATGAGAGTGTTCATGGAGCATTGTTATGACAATGACATGGAGCATTGTGATGCCAAGGTTCATGGAGCTTTGTGATGACAAGTCATGGAGCACTTTGATGACAAGGGCATGGTGCATTGTGCTGAGAAATGCAGGGAGCATTTTGATGACCAGGTCATGCAGCAATTTGATAAAAAGTGTAAAGGAACATTTTGATGGCAGGTGTTATAGAACATTGTGATGTCAGGGGTCTAGAGCTTGGGGATGAAATGGGTCATGGAGCATTTTGATGACAGGGGTTATGGAACATTGTGATGTCAGGGGTCATGGAACATTGTGATGATAAGGGGATGTAGCATTGTGATGACAGGGTCCTGGAACATTGTGATTACATGGATGAGGGAGTATTGTGATGACTAGAGATGGAACATTGTGATATCTCTGGTGAGAGAGCATTTTGATGAGAAGTGCATGGACCATTGTGATTACAAGAGTTATGAAGCATAGCAATGACAAGGTTGTAGACCGTTGTGATGAAATGCGCGTGGCACATTGTGATGACTATGTTCATTGAGCACTGTTCTGACAAAGAAATGGAGCTTTGTGATGACAAGGGCATGGAGCACTGTGATTACATGGGTCATGGAGCATTTTGATGACAATGCCGTCGAGCATTTTGATGAGAAGGCCATGGATAATTGTGATGACACACGTCATGGAGCACAGTAATGACAAGGGGTATGGAGCATTGTGATGACAGTGGCCATGGAGAAATGTGATGACAAGTGTCATGGAGCATTCTGATGACAAGCTTGTGGAGTATAGTGACGACAATGGCTTGGAGCATTGTGATGAAAAGGGCATGGAGCATTGTGATGAAAAAGGCATGAAGCCATTTCATGACAGGTTTCAAGGAGCATTCTGATGACAAGTGTCAGGGAACATTGTGATGATATGTGTATTGAGAATTGTGATGAAAAAGATCATGGAGCATTTTGACGAAAAGGGCATAGAGTATTGTGATGACAGGCATCATGGAGCGTTGTGATGACAAGTGTTATGGAACATTGTGATCACAAGGGTTTGGAGCATTGTGATGATTGAAGTCATGGATCATTTTGTTTTCAAGGAGCATGCAGCATTGTGATGACAAGGGCATGAAGCAATGTGATCCCAAGGTTCATGGATGATTGTGATGACAATGCTAAGGGAATATTGTGATGAGAAGCAAATGGAGCATTTTGATGGCAAGGTCATGTAGCATTTTGCTGACAGAGGCATGGTGCATTGTGATGATAAGGGTCATAGAGAACTTTGATGAGAAGCATCACGGATAATTGTGATTACAGGGGTCATGGAGCATTGGGATGGCAAGGGCATGGATCATTGTGATGACAAGTGTCATGGAGCATTGGGCGGAAAATATTAATGGAGCATTGTGAAGACTAGGGAATGGAGCATTGTGATGACTAGAGTCCCGGATCACTGTGTTGTCAGGGGTCATGGAGCGTTGTGATGACAGTGGTCATGGAGCATTGTGATGATAGGGATCATGAAGCATTGTGATGAGAAGTTCCTGGAGAATTGGCCTGAAAATGTTCAGGAAGTGTTGTGAGGACAGGGGTCATGGAGCATTGTGATGACAAGGGAATGGAGCACTGTGATGAAAGGTTCCTGGAGCACTGTGATGAGGAGACCATGTAGCCTCGTAATAAGAAGTCTCATGGAGCATTCTGATGAAAAGGGGCATGGAGTATTGTGATTACAGGGGTCTTGGAGCATTGTGATGACAAGGGCATGGAGCATTGTGATTACTGGTGTCTTGGAGCATTGTGATGAAATTGGCATGGATCATTGTTATGAAAATGGTATGGAGCCTTGTCATGACAGGGTTCCATGAGCATACTGATGAGAAGTGTCAGGGAGCATTGTGATGACAAGTGTATAGAGCATTGTGATGACAAAGGTCATGGAGCACTGTGATGAGAAGACAATGGATAACTGTGATGATGAGCTTCATGGGGCGTTCTGATGATAAGTGTTATGGAACATTGTGATCACAAGGATTTGGAGCATTGTGATGAGATAGATCATCGAATATTTTGATTTCATTGTGATGACAATAGCCTGAAGCATTATGATGATGGTCATGGTGCATTTTGATGACAGGGTTCATGGAGCATTGAGATGCAAAGGGGCATGGAGCATTGTGATTAGAGGGTTCATGGAGCATTGTGATGACAATGGCATGGAACATTGAGATGCCAATTGTCATGGAGCTTTGTGATGACAAAGGTCATGGAGCATTTTGATGACAAGGGCGTGGTACATTGTGATGAGAAGGGCAGGGAGCATTGTGATGACAGGGTCATAGAGCAATTTGATGAAAAGTGTCATGGAATATTTTAATGACAGGGGTTATGGAACATTGTGATGTCAGGGTTCATGGAGCATTTTGATGAAAAGGATCATGGAGAATTATGATGACAGGGGTTATGGAACATTTTGATGTCAGGGGTCACCGAACTTTGTGATGATATGTGCATGTAACATTGCAAAGACAAAACTCATGGAACATTGTGATGACAGGGGTGAGGGAGTATTGTGATGAATAGTGCTGTAATATTGTGATATCATTGGTGAGAAAGCATTTTGATGAGAAGTGAATGGAGAATTGTGATGACAAGTTTTATGGAGCATCGTGGTGACAAGATTGTGGATCACTGTGATGAGAAGCGCAGGGTGCATTGTGATGACATGGGTCATGGAGCATTGATCTGACAAGCGCATGGAGCATTGTGATGACAAGGGTCATGGAGCATTGTGCTGAGAAAGGCATAGAACATTGTGATGACAAGTGTATTGAGAATTGTGATGACAAATGTCATGGAGCATTGTAATGAGTAGGGCATGGAGTATTGTGATGACAGGCATCATGGAGCGTTGTGATGACAATTGTTATGAAACATTGTGATCACAAGGGTTTGGAGCATTGTGATGACAGAGGTCATGGATCATTTTGATTTCAAGGGCATGGATCATTGTGATGACAAGGGCATGAAGCAATGTGATCCCAAGGTTCATGAAGGACTGTGATGACAATGGTAATGTAGTATTTTGATGAAAAGCGAATAGAGCATTGCAATGACAAGGTCAGGTAGCATTTTGCCGACAAAGGCATGGAGCATTGTGATGACAGGTGTCATGTAGCAATGTGATGACAAGCGTCACGCAGCATTGTGAATACAGGGGTCATGGAGCATTGGGATGTCAAGGTCATGGATCTTTGTGATGACAAGTTTCATGAAGCATTGGGCTGAAAATGTTCATGGAGTATTGTGATGACAGGGATCATGGAGCATTTTGATGACAAGTTCTTGGAGCACTTTGATGAGAAGACAATGGAGACTTGTGATGACAAGTCTCATGGAGCATTCTGATGAAAAGGGACATGTAGCATTGTGATTACAGGTGTCTTGGAGCATTGTGATGACAAGGGCATGGAGCATTGTGAGGAGAAGGCCATGGAGCATTCTGATGACATGCGTCATTGAGCTTTGTGATGACAAGGGCATGGAGCATTGTGATTACACGGGTCTTGGAGCATTGTGATTAAAAGGGCATGGATCATTGTGATGAAAAAGGCATGGAGACTTGTCATGACAGGGTTAATGGAGCATACTGATGACAAGTGTCAGGGAGCATTTTGATGACAAGTGTATTGAGCATTGTGATAACAATGGTCATGGAGCATTGTAATGAGGAGACCATGGATAATTGTGATGATGAGCATCATTGGGTTTTGTGATGATAAGTGTCATGGAACATTGTGATCACAAGGGATTGGAGCATTGTGATGACAGAGTTCATGGAGCATATAGATTTCACTGTGATGACAATAGCCTGAAGCATTATCATGATGGGCCTGATGCATTGTGATGACAGTGTTCATGGAGCATTGAGATGAAAAGTGGCATGGAGCATTGTGATTACAGGGTTCTTGGTGCATTGTGATGTCAAGGGCATGGAGCATTTTATTGAGAAGGACATGGAACATTCTGATGGCATGTGTCATGGAGCTTTGTGATGACAAGGGCACGGAGCATTGTGATTACAGGGGTCTTGGAGCATTGTGATGACAAGTGTCATGGAGCCTTGTGATGACAAGGCCGTGGGATATTGTGATGGCAGGGGTCATGGAACATTGTTATGATAGGGATAATGGAGCATTGTGATGAGAAGGACATGGAGCATTGTGAATACAAGGTTTATGGAGCATTACCATGACAAATTTGTGGACCGTTGTGATGAAAAGCGTGTAGCATATTGTGATGACAAGGGTCATGGAGCATTTTTCTGACAAAGGCATGGAGCATATTGATGACAATGGTCACGAAGCATTGTGATGAAAAGTTCATGGAGCATTGTGGTTATAAAGGTCACAGAGCCTTGTGATAACGCGGTCATGGACCATTGTGATGACAAATGTTATGAAGCATTGTGATGACTGGAGTCATGGAGCATTGTGATGACAGTGGACATGGAGCATTATGATGACAAGGGCATAGAGCATTTTGGTGACAGGGGCATGGAGTATTGGTCTGACAAGTTTCATAGATTATTGTAATGAGAGTGGGCATGGAGCATTGTGAAGATATTGGCCATGGAGTATTGTGATGTGTAGGTCGTGGAGCATTGGGCTGAATATGTTAATGGATTATTGTGATGACAGAGGTCATGGAGCATTGTGGTGACAAGGGAATGGAGAATGGTGATGACAATATCCTGGATCTTTGTGATGAGATGACCATGGAGACTTGTGATGAGAAGTCTCACGGAGCATTCTGATGAAAAGGGGCATGGAGCATTGTGATTACAGGGGTCTTGGAGCATTTTGATGACTAGGGCATGGAGCATCGTGATGAGAAGTCCATGGGGCATTCTGATGAAATGCTTCATGGAGTTTTGTGATGACAAGCACATGGAGCATTGTGATGACAGTGATCTTGGAGCATTGTGATGAAAAGGGCATGGATCATTGTGATGAAAAAGTCATGGAGCCTTGTCATGACAGGGTTCAAGGAGCATACTGACGACAAGTGTCAGGGAGCATTGTGATGACAAGTGTATTGAGCATTGTGATGACAAAGGTCATGGAGCATTGTGATGAGAATACCATGTATAATTGTGATGATGAGCGTCATGTGGATTTGTGATGATAAGTGTTATGGAACATTGCGATCACAAGGGTTTGGAGCATTATGATGACAGAGGTCATGGAGAATTTTGATTTAATTGTGATGACAATAGCCAGAAGCATTATGATGATGGGCATGGTGCATTGTGATGACAGGGTTCATGGAGCATTGAGATGCAAAGTGGCATGGAGCATTGTGATTACAGGGGTCTTGGAGCATTGTGATGTCAAGGGTCAGGGAGCCTTGTGATGACAAGGCAGTGGAACATTGTGATGGCAGGGGTCAATGAGCATTTTTATGACAGAGGTAATGGAGCATTGTGATGAGAAGTGCATTGAGCATTGGCCCGAAAGTTTTCATGGATTATTGTGATGAGAGTGGGCATGGAGCACTGTGATGACAAGGGCACGGAACACTATGATACATGGGTCATGGAGGATTGTGATGAAAAGGGCATGGAGCCTTTTGATGAGAAGGGCATCGAGCATTGTGATGACAAGTGTCATGGAGCATTGTGATGACAAGGGCATGGAGCAATGGGATGAGAGCGTTCAGGGAGCATTGTGATGCCAAGGGTCATGGAGCTCTGTGATGACAACTGTCATGGAGCATTTTGATGACAAGCGTGTGGTGCATTGTGAAGAGAAGGAAAGGGAGCATTTTGATGACAGGTTCATGCTGCAATTTGATGAAAACTATCATGTAACATTTTGACGACAGGGGTTACAGAACATTGTGATGCCATGGGTCATGGAGCTTTGGGATGAAATGTGTCATGGAGCATTGTGATGACAGTGGTTATGGAATATTGTGATGTCACAGGTCATGGAACATTGTGATTACAGGGTTGAGGATGGATTGTGATGACTAGTGATGGAACATTGTGATATCTCAGGTGAGAGAGCATTTGGATGAGAAGTGCATGGACCATTGTGATTACAAGGTTTATGGAGCATATCGATGACAAGGTTGTGGATCATTGTGATGAAAAGCGCATGGCACATTGTGATGACAAGGGTCATGGAACATTGTTCTGACAAAGGCATGGTGCATTGTGATGACAAGTGTCAAGGAGCATTGTGATGAAAAGTTCATGGAACATTGTGGTTACAAAAGTCACAGAGCCTTGTGATGACGCGGGCATGGACCGTTGTGATGACAAACGTTATGAAGCATTGTGATGACTGGAGTCACGGAGCATTAAGATGACAGGGGTCATGGAGCATTGTGATGACAGGGACATGGAGCGTTGTGGTGACACTTTTCAGAGATTATTGTGATGACAGTGGACATGGTGCATTGTGATGACCAGGGCATGGAGCATTGTGATGAGAAGGTCATGGAGTATTTTGAAGAGAGTTGTCAGAGAGCATTGTGATGACATATGTAATGGCCCATTGTGATGACAATGGCATGGAGCATTGTGATGCCAAGTGTCATGGAGCATTGTGATGACAAAGGTAATGGAGCATTCTGATTACAGGGGTCTTGGAACCTTGTGATAACAAGGGCATGGAGTATTGTGATGACAAGGGCATGGAGTACTGTGATGACAGGCATCATGGAGCGTTGTGATGACAAGTGTTATGGAACATTGTGATCACAATGTTTTGGAGCATTGCGATGACAGAGGTCATGGATCATTTTGATTTCAAGGAGCATGGAGCATTGTGATGACTAGGGCATGAAGCAATGCGATCCCAAGGTTCTTGGAGGATTGTGATGACAATGGTAATGGAGTATTGTGATGACAAGCGCATAGAGCATTGTAATGACAAGTTCATGTAGCATTTTGCTGACAAAGGCATGGAGCTTTGTGATGACTGGTGTCATGGAGCACTGTGATGACAAGCATCACGGAGCATTGTGAATACAGGGGTCATGGAGCATAGGGATGACAAGGGCATGGATCATTGTGATGACAAGGGTCATGGATCATTGGGCTGAAAATGTTCATGGAGTACTGTGATGACAGGGGTCATGGAGCATTGTGATGACAGGGTTCATGGGGCATTGTGATGAAAAGCGCATGGAACATTGCTCTAATAATTTTCAGAGATTATTGTGATGACAGTGGGAATGGCACATTGTGATGAGAGAGCATGGAGCATTGTGATGACCAGGTCATGCAGTATTCTGAAGAGAGGTGTCAGGGAGCATTGTGATGACATATGTAATGGCCCATTGTGATGACAATGGCATGGAGCACTGTGATGCCAAGTGCTATGGAGGATTCTGATGAATAAGGTAATGGAGCATTATGATGACAATGGCTTGGAGCATTGTGATGACAAGGGTCAGGGAGCATTGTGCTGACAAGTGCATGGAGAATTGTGATGACAAGGGTCATGGAGCATTCTGATGACAAGCTTGTGGAGTATTTTGATGACAATGGCATGGAGCATTGTGATAAAAATTGCATGGGGCTTTGTGATGAAAAAGACATGGAGCCTTTTCGTGACTGGATTCAAGGAGCATTCTGATGACAAGTGTCAGGGAGCATTGTGCTGACAAGTGCATGGAGAATTGTGATGACAAAGGTCATGGAGCATTGTGATGAAAAGGGCATGGAGTATTGTGATGACAGGCATCATGGAGCGTTGTGATGACAAGTGATTTGGAACATTGTGATCACAAGTGTTTGAAGCATTGTGATGACAGAGGTCATGGATCATTTTGATTTCAAGGAGCATGGAGCATTGTGATGACAAGGGAATGAAGACAAGTGATCCCAAGGTTCATGGAGGATTGTGATGACAATGGTAATGGAGTATTGTGATGACAAGCGCATAGAGCATTGTAATGACAAGGTCATGTAGCATTTTGCTGACAAAGACATGGAGCATTGTGATAACTGGTGTCATGGAGCACTGTGATGACAATCGTCACGGAGCATTGTGAATACAGGGGTCATGGAGCATAGGGATGACAAGGGCATGGATCATTGTGATGACAAGGGTCATGTAGAATTGGGCTGAAAATGTTCATGGAGTATTGTGATGACAGGGGTCATGGAGCATTGTGATTACAGGGGTCTTGGAGAATTGTGATGACCAGAGTCCCGGATCATTGTGTTGTCATGTGTCATGGAGTGTAGTGATGACAGGGGTCATGGAGCATTGTGATGATATTGGTCATGGAGCATTGTGATGAGAATGTCATGGAGCATTGGGCTGAAAATATTCATGTAGTATTGTGATGACAGGGGTCATGGAGGATTGTGATGACAAGGGAATGGAGCATGGTGATGGCAAGGTCCTGGAGCATTGTGATGAGAAGACCATGGAGACTTGTGATGACATGTCTCATGGATCATTCTGATTAAAAGGTGCATGGAGCATTGTGATTACAGGGGTCTTGGAGCATTGTGATGACAAGGGCATTGAGTACTCTGAGGAGAAGGCCATGAAACATTCTGATGACATGCGTCATGGAGCTCTGTGATGACAAGGGCAAGTAGAATTGTGATTAGAGGTATCTTGGAGCATTGTGATGACAAGGGCAATTAGAATTGTGATTAGATGTATCTTGGAGCATTGTGATGACAAGGGTCATGGAGCCTTGTGATGGCAAGGCCGTGGAACATTGTGATGGCAGGGGTCATGGAGCATTGTTATGACAGAGGTAATGGAGCATTGTGATGAGAAGGGCATTGAGCATTGGTCTGAAATGTTTCATGGATTACTGTGATGAGAGTGGGCATGGAGCATTGTGATGACAAGGGCACCGTACACGGTGATACATGGGTCATGTGGGATTGTAATGACAAGGGCATGGAGCATTGTGATGAGAAGGGCATCGAGCATTGTGATGACAATTGTCATGGAGATGTGTGATGACAAGGGCATGGAGCAATGTGATGAGAGGGTTCATGGAGCATTGTGATGACAATGACATGGAGCACTGTGATGCCAAGGGTCATGGAGCTTTGTGATGACAATGGTCATGGACCATTTTGCTGACAAGGGTGTGGTGCATTGTGATGAGAAGGGCAGGGAGCATTTTGTTGACAGGTTCATGCAGTAATTTGATGAAAAGTGTAATGGAACATTTTGATGACATGGGTTATACAACATTGTGATGCCAGGGTTCATGGAGCTTTAGGATGAAAAGGGTCATGGAGCATTTTGATGACAGGTGTTATGGAACATTGTGATGTCAGGGGTCTTGGATCTTTGGGATGAAAAGGGTCATGGAGCATTTTGCTGACAGGGGTTATGGAACATTGTGATGCCAGGGGTCATCGAACATTGTGATGATAAGTGCACGTAGCATTGTGATAACAGGAGTCATGGATCACTGTGATGACAGGGGTGAGGGAGTATTGTGACAAATAGTGATGTAGCATTGTGATATCAGTGGTGAGAGAGCATTTGGATGAGAAGTGCATGGAGCATTGTGATGACAAATTTTATGGAGCATTGTGATGACAAGATTGTGGAGCACTGTGATGATAAGCGCATGGTGCATTGTGATGACATGTTTCATGGAGCATTGTGCTGACAAGCACATGGAACATTGTGATGACAAGGGTCATGGAGCATTGTGCTGAGAAATGCATAGAGAATTGTGATGACAAGGATCAAAGTGCATTGTGATGAAAAGTTCATGGAACATTGTGATGCCAAGGGTCATGGAGCATTCTGGTGACAAACTTGTGGAGTATTTTGATGACAATGGCATGAAGCATTGTGATGAAAACGGCATGGGGCATTGCGATGAAAAAGGCATGGAGCCTTTTCGTGACAAGTTTCAAGGAGCATACTGATCACAAGTGTCAGGGAGCATTGTGATGAAGAGTGTATTGAGAATTGTTATGACAAAAGTCATGGAGCATTGTGATGAAAAGGGCATGGAGTATTGTGATGACAGACATCATGGAGCGTTGTGATGACAAGTGTTATGGAACATTGTGATCACAAGAGTTTGGAGCATTGTGATGTCAGTGGTCATGGAGCATTGTGATGATATTGGACATGGAGCATTGTGATGAGTAGATCGTGGAGCATTGGGCTGAAAATATTCATGGATTATTGTGATGACAGAGGTCATGGTGCATTGTGATGACAAGGGAAAGGAGCATGGTGATGACAAGGTCCTGGAGCATAGTGATGAGAAGACCATGGACACTTGTGATGACAAGTCTCATGGAGCATTCTGATGATAAGGGGCATGGAGCATTGTGATTACAGGGGTCTTGGAGCATTGTGATGACAGGGTCATGGATCATTGTGATTCCAGGTGTGAGGGAGTATTGTGATGACTAGTGATGGAACATTGTGATATCTCTGGTGAGAGAGCATTTTGATGAGAAGTCCATGGACCATTGTGATTACAAGGTTTATGGAGCATTGCAATGAAAAGTTTGTGGTCGGCTGTGATGAAATGCGCCTGGCACACTGTGATCACAATGGTCATAGACCATTTTTCTGACAAAGACATGGAGCATTGTGATGACAAGGGTCACAGAGAATTGTGATGAAAAGTTCATGGAACATTGTAGTTACAAAAGTCACAGAGCCTTGTGATGATGCGGGCATGGACAATTGTGATGACAACGTTATGAATCATTGTGATGACTGGAGTCACTGAGCATTGTGATGACAGGGGTCATGGAGCATTGTGCTGACAAGCGCATTAAGCATTGTGATGACAAGTCTCATGGAACATTCTGATGAAAATGGGCATGGAGCATTGTGATTACAGGGGTCTTGGAGCATTGTGATGAGAAGGGCATGGAGCATTGTGATGAGAAGGCCATGAAGCATGCTGATGACATGCGTCATGGAGCTTTTTAATGACAAGGCCATGGAGCATTGTGATTACAGGGATCTAGGAGCATTGTGATGAATAGGGCATGGATCACTGTGATGAAATAGGCATGGAACCTTGTCATGACAGGGTTCAAGGAGCATACTGACGACAAGTGTCAGGGAGCATTGTGATGACAAGTGTATTGAGCATTGTGATGACAAGGATCATGGAGCATTGTGATGAGAAGACCGTGGATAATTGTGATGATGAGTGTCATGGGGTGTTGTGATGATAAGTGTTATTGAACAGTGTGATCACAAGGGTTTGGAGCATTATGATGACAGAGGTCATGGAGAATATTGATTTCATTGTGATGACAATAGCCTGAAGCATTATGATGATGGGCATGGTGTATTGTGATGACAGGGTTCATGGAGCATTGAGATGAAAAGGGTCATGGATCACTGTGATTACAAGGGCCTTGGAGCATTGTGATGACATGGGAATGGAGCATTGTGATGAGAAGGCCATGGAACTTTCTGATGACATGCGTCATGGAGCTTTGTGATGACAAGGGCATGCAGCATTTTGATTTCAGGGGTCTTGAGCATTGTGATGACAAGTGTCATGGAACCTTGTGATGACTAGGTAGTGGAATATTGTGATGCCAAGAGTCATGGTGCATTGTTATGACAGGGGTAATGGAGCATTTTGATGAGAAGGGTATGGAACATTGGTCTGAAATGTTTCATGGATTATTGTGATGAGAGTGGGCATGGAGCATTGTGATGACAAGGGCACGGAACACTGTGATACATGGGTCATGCAGGATTGTAATGAAAAAGGCATGGAGCATTGTCATGAGAAGGGCATCGAGCATTGTGATGACAAGTGTCATGGAGCTTTGTGATGACAAGGACATGGAACAATGTGATGAGAGGGTTCAGGGAGCATTGTGATGACAGTGACATGGAGCATTGTGATGCCATGGGACATGGAGCTTTGTGATGACAAGTCATGGAGCATTTTGATGACAAGGGCATGGTGCATTGTGATGAGAAGGGCAGGGAGCATTTTGATGAACGGTCATGCAGCAATTTGATAAGAATTGTAATGGAATATTGTGATGGCAGTGTTTATAGAACATTGTGATGTCAGGGGTCTTGGATCTTTGGGATGAAAACGGTCATGGAGCATTTTGCTGACAGGGGTTTTGGAACATTGTGATGTCAGGGGTCATGGAACATTGTGCAGATAAGTGGATGTAGAACTGTGATGACACGGTCATGGAACATTGTGATTCCAGGTGTGAGGGAGTATTGTGATGACTAGTGATGGAACATTGTGATATCTCTGGTGAGAGAGCATTTAGATGAGAAGTCCATGGACCATTGTGATTACAAGGTTTATGGAGCATTGCAATGAAAATTTTGTGGTCGGCTGTGATGAAATGCGCGTGGCACATTGTGATGACAATGGTCATAGACCATTGTTCTGACAAAGACATGGAGCATTGTGATGACAACGGTCACAAAGAATTGTGATGAAAATTTCATGGAACATTGTGGTTACAAAAGTCACAGAGCCTTGTGATGACGCGGGCATGGACAATTGTGATGACAAACGTTATGAATCATTGTGATGACTGTAGTCACTGAGCATTGTGATGACAGGGGTGATGGAGTATTGTGATGACAAGGGCATGGAGCATTGTGTTGACAGGGGCATGGAGCATTGGTCCGACAAGTTTCATGGATTATTGTGATGACATTGGGCATGGTGCATTGTGATGAAAAGGGCATGGAGCATTGTGATGAGAAGGTCAAGGAGTATTGTGAAGGCAAGTGTCAGGGAGCAGTGTGATGACATATGTCATGGTCCATTGTGATAACAATGGCATGGAGCATTGTGAAGCCAAATGTAATGGAGTAATGTGAGGACAAATATAATGGAGCATTTTGATGATTAGGGCTTGGAGCATTATGATGACAAGGGCCATTGAAAATTTTCATGATAAGGTCGAGAAGCATTGTGATGACAATGTCCTGGAGCATTGTGATGACAAAACCATGGAGCCTTGTGATGACAAGTCTCATGGAGCATACTGATGAAAAGGGGCATGGAGCATTGTGATTACAGGGGTCTTGGAACATTGTGATGACAAGGGCATGGCACATTGTGAGGAGAAGACCAAGGAGCATTCTGATGGCACGCGTCCTTGAGTTTTGTGATGACAAGGGCATGGAGCATTGTGATTACATGGGTCTTGGAGCACTGTGATGGAAAGGGCATGGAACATTGTGATGAAAAAGGCATGGAGCCTTGTCATGACAGGGTTCAAGGAACATACTGACAAGTGTCTTGGAGCATTGTGATGACAGGTGTCATGAAGAATTGTGATAACAAGAGCATGGAGCATTGTGATGAAAAGAGCATGGAGCAATGGTCTAATATGTTTCATGGATTATTGCGATGACAGTTGGAATGGCGCATTGTGATGACAAGGACATGGAGCATTGTGATGACCAGTTGATGCAGTATTGTGAAGAGAGGTGTCAGGGAGCATTCTGATGACATATGTAGTGGCCCGCTCTGATGACAATGGCATGGAGCATTGTGATACCATGTGTCATGGAGGATTCTGATGACAAAGGTAATGGAGCATTGTGATGACAAGGGCATGGAGCTTTGTGATGACATGTGCATGGAGCATTGTGATGACAAGTGCATGGAGCATTGCAATGTCAAGTGGATGGAGAATTGTGATGACAAGAGCATGTAACATTTTGCTGAGAAGTGTCATGTGGCACTGTGATGACAAGGACGTGGAGAATTGTGATGACAAGGGACATGGAGCATTTTGATAACCAGGGCATGGTGCATTGTGATGACAGGGGTCATGGAGCATTATTATGAGAACAGCCATGGTGCATTCTGACATAAGATATCACTTATGAAGGGAATGTAAACATGGCTACATATGAACTGATTTAGGGAAGAGAACAGAGTATCAGATTTAGAAAACAATATAACGCTTGCTTAAGGGGAAAGAGAGGTGGGGAGATGCACAAAACATAAGATTGATATTAGCACAGGTACCGTTCCATAATCCAAAAACAGAAGAGACAAGCCCTACTCCTTCCTCAGTGAACGGAACTCAACATCCCTATTCCCCTCAGAGAACTATATCTGACTAGTAAGAATTTTAAAACCTATGTATTGATATGTCTCCGTAAGGGAACCAAGTGTGTCTAGAACGACATAAACATGGCAGTGAGAATCAGCTCAAACCCACTATAAAAATGAATTTCAAAACAAAACATAAAAACAGTAAAATTCTTACACAATACCTTCAGGGTTTCTGATGAAACCTGGAATGACCGTATGTACAATGACAGCTGGATGTGGCATAAGGCTGGTCACTTGGGACTGAGAGGATTGGTGAGATTGGGTGAAAAAATGCAGACCCTTTAAAGCAATAATGCCTGCCACCCATTCCATGGTTCCCATCTCTCCAGGTAGAAGGGAATATCACTACAGTTATAACGTGTATGGGAACCTAGAGAATGGAAACCATCTGATGGTGAAAGGTTTGTAGAACTCTACTACTTTTTTCTCTCCTTGTGCTCCAGTTTGACATTCCAACTGCTTTACTATCAATCTCCCAACTTGAAAAGTCAGCCCCTATATCCTCCTGGTACGCACAGTTGGCAAATTGTGCAGAGGATATAAGGGAAGAGAGAGAACCAATGAGAGAGTAGCTGTAGGCATTTGGACGGCCACATGTCTCTCTAATTTTCCATCACAAAGAGGAATTAACCAAAGTCTCAGCCTGCCCCCCAGAACCAGTATAAGTCCAGGAGCAAAACTGTTGATTTGTGGTCAGATCACAAAAACACGAGTTGAAAAATGGAGCTCAGGGCCACAGCAATTCACTAACCTGCAGAGTTATAAAGGACTACTCTCTTCGAAAAATCTGTTGAGGGAAAGCCACGAGGCAGAAGGGAAAATGAGGCAGAATGGCATGAAATAGATTTCAAGAGGTACATTGGAATCGCCTTTAAACACAGGAAAAGCATTACAACTTCGAAAATTACGGAAATGGCCATAAAGGGCATATGGGTTTTCACGTGCATATATGCAGGAGAAAACGCATATGCCCTTTTTGGACAAACAAGCAAGCGGGCAATGCAAATCTGCACTACAAAGAAGTATCACTTCCCACCGGTCCAAAGGGACATCCACAAAAAGGGTAAAAACCAGAAAGGCAAGACAGGCCCTGGAGAACAGGGAGCCTTGTTATGCTGATGGGCAGGATGTAAATTGCCAACTGCCTCTCTGGAGCAGTGCATTGTTTTCCCTAAAACAAGTAAACAACAGAGATACAGAGCCAAGGACACTTCCAGTCAAGGGAATATACCTTGGGAAAACTGAAAATCAATAAGACAGAACCACACCAAAATTTAGGGCTGCACTGCTTACAAGAACCTCAACTTTGGTACACCTTAAATATCCCAGGAAATATAAAAAAGGTTCAAAAAATTGTGCTACTTACGTATGATGGAATATCCCTCAGCCATGAAATCAATGTCATAAGACCAGTAGCAGCAAAATGAGTGGATACAGGAACGATAATTCTAAGTGAAATAAGTCACACAGAAAAAGAAACTTATCATAAGATATCACTTATGAAGATCCTGTAAACATGGCTACACATGAACTGAGTTATGAAAGAGAAGCGAGTCTCACATTTAGAAAACACTCTTATGCCTGCTTAAGAGGGATGGAGAGGTGGGGTGATGCATAAAACCAGAGTTAGATATATGCACAGGTAGACTTCCAAAAACCAAGTATGGAATAGACAAGACCTACACCTTCCTCAGGGAAAGGGACTCAAAACCCCATATTTCCCGCAGAGGAATATATCTGACTAGTAAGAATCTTAAAACCTATGTATTGATATGTCTCTTTCAGGGAATCAAGTGCGTCTAGACTGGCATAAAGATGGCAGCGAGAATCAGCTCAAACCCACTATAAAAAGGAATTTGAAAAACAAAAAAACAGGGAAATTCTTTATAATTCCTTCAGGGTCTCTGATGAAACATGGAATGACCCTATCTACAATGACAGCTGCATGTGGCATAAGGCTGCACACATAGGACTGAGAGGATTGGTGAGATTGGGTGAGCAAATGCAGACCCTTTAAAGCAATAATGCATGGCACCCATTCCATGGGTCCCAACTCTCCAGGTTGAAGGGAATATTACTACAGCTATAATATGTATGGGAAACCTAGAGAATGGACACACTGTGAATACGAATAGTCTCTAAAACTCAACGTATAGTCCCTCTCCTGGTGCTCCGGTTTGACTTTCCAACTGCTTTACTATCAATCTCCCAACCTGGAGAGACCGCACCTTTAACCTCCTGATTCGCACAGGTTGCCAATTACGCAGAGGATGAATGGGAAGAGGGAGAACCAATGAGAGAGTAGCTGTTAGGCATTTGGACGGGCATATGTCACTCTTATTTCCCGGGAGGAAGAAGAATTGACCAAAGTCTCCGCCACCCACCGGGAACCAGTATATGTCCTGAACCAAAATATTGGATTTGCGTACAGCTCAGAAAAAAACAGTTAAAAAACGGAGCTCAGGGGCACAGCAATTCACAAACTGGCAGAGTAATAAAGGACAACTATCGTCCAAAAACCTGTTGAGCAAAGGACAGGAGGCGGACTTGAAAGCCAGGCAGAATTGCCGGAAACGGATTTCAACAGTTACGTTGGAATCACCTTTAAAGCACAGGAAGAGGGGCACAACTTCGACAATGATGCACTTGGCCAAAAAGGGCTTATGCATTTTCTCCTGAGTATATTCAGGAGAAAATGCATACAGTTTTTTTGGCCAAGCAAGCAAGCGTTCATGCAAGTCTGCACTACAAAGAAGTATCATTTCCCACCGGTCCACAGGAACATCGAAAAAATGGGTAAAAACCAGAAATTCAAGACAGGCCCTAGAGAACTGGGAGCCTTGTTATGCTGATGGGTGGGATGTATATTGCCAACTGCCTCTCTGGAGGAGTGAACTGTGTTCCCTAAAAGAAGTAAACAACAGAGCTACAGAGCCAAGGGCACTTCCAGTCTAGGGAATATACCTTGGGAAAACTGAAAATCAATAAGACAGAGCCACCCAAAAATTTCGGCCTGCACTGCTTACAAGAACGTCAATATGGGTACACCTTAAATATCCCAGGAAATATAAAAATGGTTCAAAAAATCGTGGTACTTACGTATGATGGAATATCCCTCAGCCATGTAATCAATGTCATAAGACCAGTAGCAGCAAAATGAGTGGATTCAGGTACGATGATTCTAAGTGAAATAAGTCACACAGAAAAAGAAACTTATCATAAGATATCACTTATGAAGATCCTGTAAACATGGCTACACATGAACTGAGTTAGGGAAGAGAACAGAGTCTCACATTTAGAAAACACTCTTATGCCTGCTTAAGGGGGAAGGAGAGGTGCGGTGATGCATATAACCAGAGTTTGATATAAGCACAAGTACTGTTCCAAAAACCAAATATGTAAGACACAAGACCTACACATTGCTCAGTGAATGGGACACGAAACACCATATTTCCTGCAGAGGAATATATCTGACTAGTAAGAATCTTAAAACCTATGTATTGATATGTCTCCGTAAGGGAATCAAGTGTGTCTAGACTGGCATAAACCTGGCAGTGAGAATCAGCTCAAACCAACTATAAAAAGGAATTTCAAAAACAAAACCAAAAAACAGGGAAATTCTTTACAATTCCTTCAGGGATTCTGATGAAACCTGGAATGACCCTATCTACAACAACAGCTGGATGTGGCATAATGCTGGACACATGGGACTGAGAGGATTGGTGAGATTGGCTGAGCAAACGCAGACGCTTTAAAGCAATAATGCATGGCACCCATTCCATGGGTCCCAACTCTCCAGGTTGAAGGGAATATTACTACAGCTATAACATGTACGGGAAACCTAGAGAATGGACACACTGTGAATACGAAAGGTTTCTAAATCTCAACGAATAGTCCCTCTCCTGGTGCTCAAGTTTGACATTCCAACTGCTTTACTATCAATCTCCCAACTTGGAGAGACAGCACCTTTAACTTCCTGGTTCGCACAGGTTGCCAATTTGGCAAAGAATGAAAGGGAAGAGGGAGAAACAATGAGAGAGTAGCTGTTAGGCATTTGGACGGGCACATGTCACTCTTATTTCTTGGGAGGAAGAAGAATTAACCAAAGTCTCAGCCACCCACTTGGAACCAGTGTAGGCCCTCAACCAAAATATTGGACTTGCGTTCAGCTCACAAAAAACGAGCTAAAAATGGAGCTCAGGGGCACAGCAATTCACCAACTGGCAGAGTAATAAAGGACAACTATCATCCAAAAATCTGTTGAGGGAAGGCAACGAAGCAGACTTGAAAGGGAGACAGAATAGTGGGAAACAGATTTCAAGAGGTACGGTGGAATCGCCTTTAAAACACAGGAAGAGGGGCACAACTTCGACAATGATGCACTTGGCCAAAAAGGGCGTATGTGTTTTCTCCTGAGTATATTCAGAAGAAAACACATACGCCCTTTTTGGCCAATCAAGCAAGCGGACAATGTAAGTCTGCACTACAAAGAAGTATCACTTCCCACCGGTCCAAAGGGACATCCACAAAAATGGTAAAAACCAGAAATTCAAGACAGGCCCTGGAGAACAGGGAGCCTTGTTATGCTGATGGGCGGGATGTAAATTGCCAACTGCCTCTCTGGAGGAGTGCATTGTGTTCCCTAAAACAAGGAAACAACAGAGCTACAGAGCCAAGGACACTTCCAGTCTGGGGAATATACATTGGGAAAACTGAAAATCAATAAGACAGAACCACCACAAATTTAAGGCTGCACTGCTTACAAGAACGTCAACTTGGGTACACCTTAAATATCCCAGGAAATATAAAAATGGTTCAAAAAATTCTGGTACTTACGCACGATGGAATATCCCTCAGCCATGAAATCAATGTCATAAGACCAGTAGCAGCTAAATGAGTGGATTCAGGTACGATGATTCTAAGTGAAATAAGTCACACAGAAAAAGAAACTTATCATAAGATATCACTTATGATGATCCTGTAAACATGGCTACACATGAATTGAGTTAGGAAAGAGAACAGAGTCTCACATTTACAAAACACTCTTATGCCTGCTTAAGGGGGAAGGAGAGGTGGGGTGATGCATAAACCCAGAGTTTGATATAAGCACAGGTACCGTTCCAAAAACCAAGTATGGAATAGACAAGACCTACACCTTCCTCAGTGAAAGGGACTCAAAACCCCATATTTCCCGCAGAGGAATATATCTGACTAGTAAAAATCTTAAAACCTATGTATTGTTATGTCCGTAAGGGAATCAAGTGTGTCTAGACTGGCACAAAGATGGCACCGAGAATCAGCTCAAACCTAGTATAAAAAGGAATTTCAAAAACAAAACAAAAAAACAGTGAAATTCTTTACAATTCCTTCACGGTCTCTGATGAAACTTGGAATGACCCTATCTAGAACGACAGCTGGAGGTGGCATAAGGCTGGACACATGGGACTGAGAGGATTGGTGAGATTCGTGAGCAAATGCAGACCCTTTAAAGCAATAATGCATGGCACCCATTCCATGGGTCCCAGCTCTCCAGATTGTATGGAATATTACTACAGCTATAACATGTATGGGAAACCGAGAGAATGGACACACTGTGAATACGAAAGGTTTCTAAATCTCAACGAATAATCCCTCCCCAGGTGCTCCAGTTTGACTTTCTAACTGCTTTAATTTCAACCTCCCAACTTGGAGAGAGAGCACCTTTAACCTCCTGGTTCGCACATGTTGTCAATTTGGCAAAGGATGTAAGGGAAGAGGGAGAACCAAAGAGAGAGTAGCTGTTAGGCATTTGGATGGGCATATGTCACTCTTATTTCCCGGGAGGAAGAAGAATTGACCAAAGTCTGAGCCACCCACCGGGAACAAGTATAGGTCCTAAACCAAAATATTGGACTTGCGTTCAGCTCACAGAAAACGAGTTAAATAATGGAGCTATAGGGCAGAGCATTTCACAAACAGGCAGAGTAATAAAGGACAACTATCATCCAAAAATCTGTTGAGGGAAAGCAACGAGGCGGACTTGAAAATGAGCAGAATACCAGGAAACAGATTTCAAGTGGTACGTTGGAATTGCCTTTAAAGCACAGGAAGAGGGGCACAACTTCGACACTAATGCACTTGGCCAAAAAGGGCATATGCGTTTTCTCCTGGGTATATGCAGGAGAAAACGCATACGCCCATTTTGGGCAAGCAAGCAAGCGGACAATGTAAGTCTGCACTACAAGGAAGTATCACTTCCCACCGGTCCAAAGGGACATCCACAAAAAGGGTGAAAAGCAGAAATTCAAGACAGGCCCTGGAGAACAGGGAGCTTTGTTATGCTGATGGGCGGGATGTAAATTGCCAACTGCCTCTCTGGAGTTGTGCATTGTGTTCCCTTAAACAAGTAAACAACAGAGCTACAGAGCCAAGGGCACTTCCAGTCTAGGGAATATACCTTGGGAAAACTGAATATCAATAAGACAGAGCCACACCAAAATTTAGGGCTGCACTGCTTACAAGAAACTCAACTTGGGTACACCTTAAGTATCCCAGGAAATATAAAAATGGTTCAAAAACATGTGGTACTTTCGTACGATGGAATATCCCTCAGCCAAGATATCAATGTAATAAGACCAGTAGCAGCTAAATGAGTGGATTCAGGTATGATGATTCTAAGTGAAATAAGTCACACAGAAAAAGAAACGTATCATAAGATATCACTTATGAAGATCCTGTAAACATGGCTACACATGAACTGAGTTAGGAAAGAGAATAGAGTCTCACATTTAGAAAAAACTCTTATGCCTGCTTAAGGGGGAAGGTGTGGTGGGGTGAGGCATAAAACCAGAGTTTGATATAAGCACAGGTATCGTTCCAAAAACCAACTATGGAATAGAGAAGACTTACAACTTCCTCAGTGAAAGGTATTCAAAACCCCATATTTCCCGCAGAGGAATATATCTGACTAGTAAGAATCTTAAAACCTATGTATTAATATGTCTCCATAAGGGAAACAAGTGTTTCTAGACTTGCATAAACATGGCAGTGAGAATCAGGTCAAACCCACTATAAAAAGGAATTTCAAAAACAAAACAAAAAAACAGGGAAATTCTTTACAATTTCTTCAGGGTCTCTGATGAAACCTGGAATGACCCTATCTACAACGACAGCTGGAGGTGGCATAAGGCTGGACACATGGGACTGAGAGAATTGGTGAGATTGGGTGAGCAAATGCAGACCCTTTAAAGCAATAATACATGGCACCCATTCCATGGGTCCCAACTCTCCAGGTTGAAGGGAATATTACTACAGCTATAACATGTACGGGAAACCTAGAGAACGGACACACTGTGAATACGAGAGGTCTCTAAAACTCAACGAATATTCCCTGTCCTGGCCCTCCAGTTTGAATTTCCAACTGCTTTACTATCAATCTCTCAACCTGGAGAGACAGCACCTTTAACCTCCTGTTTCGCACAGGTTGCCAATTTCACAGAGGATGAATGGGAAGAGGGAGAACCAATGAGAGAGTAGCTGTTAGGTATTTGGACGGGCATATGTCACTCTTATTTCCCGGGAGGAAGAAGAATTGAACAAAGTCTCAGCCACACACCGGGAACCAGGTCCTTAACCAAAACATTGGACTTGCGTTCAGCTCTGAAAAAACGAGTTAAAAAATGGAGCTCAGGGGCACAGCAATTCACAAACTGGCAGAGTAATAAAGGGCAACTATCGTCCAAAAATCTGTTGAGGGAAGGCAACGAGGTGGACTTGAAAGCGAGGCAGAATAACAGGAAACAGATTTCAAGACGTACGTTCGAATCGCCTTTAAAGCACAGGAAGAGTGGCACAACTTCGACAATGATACACTTGGCCAAAAAGGGCGTATGTGATTTCTCCTGAATATATTCAGGAGAAAACGTATACGCCCTTTTTGGCCAAGCAAGCAAGCGGGCAATGCAAATCTGCACTACAAAGTAGTATCACTTCCCACCGGTCAAAAGGGACATCGGAAAAATGTGTAAAAATCAGAAAGGCAAGACAGGCCCTGGAGAACAGGGAGACTTGTTATGCTGAAGGAAGGCATGTAAATTTCCATCTGCCTCTCTGCAGGAGTGCATTGTGTTCCCTAAAACAAGTAAACAACAGAGCTACAGAGCCAAGGGCACTTCCAGTCTAGGGAATATACCTTGGGAAAACTGAAAATCAATAAGACAGAGCCACCCCAAAATTTAGGGCTGCACTGCTGACAAGAACCTCAACTTGGGTACACCTTAAATATTCCGTGAAAGATAAAAATGGTTCAAAAAATTGTCGTACTTACGTTATGATGGAATATCCCTCAGCCATGAAATCAATGTCATAAGACCAATAGCAGCAAAATGAATGGATTCAGATATGATGATTCTATGTGAAATAAGTCACACAGAAGAAGAATCTTATCATAAGATATCACTTATGAAAATCCTGTAAACATGGCTACACATGAACTGAGTTAGGAAAGAGAACAGAGTCTCACATTTAGAAAACACTCTTACGCCTGCTTAAAGGGGAAGGAGAGGTGGGGTGTTGCATAAAACCAGAGTTTGATATAAGTACAGGCACCATTCCAGAAACCAAATACAGAATACACAAGATCTACACCTTCCTCACTGAAAGGTTATCAAGACCCCATACTTCACACAGAGGAATATATCTGACTAGTAAGAATCTTAAAACCTATGTATTGATATATAACCGTAAGGGAAACAAGTGTGTCTAGACTGGCATAAACACGGCAGTGAGAATCAGCTCAAACCCACTATAAAAAGAATTTCAAAAACAAAACAACAAAACAGGGAAATTCTTTACAATTCCTTCAGGGTCTCTGATGAAACCTTGAATGATCCTGAGTACAACGACAGCTGGATGTGGCATAAGGCTGGACACTTGGGACTGAGAGGATTGGTGAATTTGGGTTAGCAAATGCAGACCCTTCAAACCAATAATGCGTGGCACCCATTCCATGATTCCCAACTCTCCATGTTGAAGGGAATATTACTACAGCTATAACATGTACAGGAAACCAAGAGAATGGACACACAGTGAATACGAAAGGTTTCTAAAACCCAACTAATTGTCCCTCTCCTGGTGCTCCGGTTTGACTTTCCAACTGCATAACTATCAATCTCCCAACTTGGAGAGACAGCCCCTTTAACCTCCTGGTTTGCTCCGGTTGCCAATTTGGAAGAGGATGAAACGGAAAAGGGGGAACCAAAGAAAGAATAGCTGTTAGGCATTTGGACGGGCACATGTCACTCTAAATTCCCGGCAGGAAGAAGAATTAACCAAAGTCTCAGCCACCCGCCGTGAACAATTATAGTTCCTGAACCAAAATTTTGGACTTGTGGTCAGCTCAATAAAAAATAGTTAGAAAATGGAGCTCAAGGGCACAGCAATTCACAAACTGGCACAGTAATAAAGGACAACTATCGTCCAAAAAATCTGTTACGGGAAGGCAACGAGGCGACCTTCTAAGCGAGGCAGAATAGCAGGAAACAGATTTCAAGTGGTTCATTGGAATCACCTGTAAAGCACAGGAAGAGGGGCACAACTTCGAAAATGATGCACTTGGCCAAAAAGGGCGTATGAGTTTTCTCCTGAATATATTCAGGAGAAAACGCATACGCCCTTTTTGGCCAAGCAAGCAAGTGGGCAATGCAAATCTGCACAGCAAAATAGTATCAATTCCCACCAGTCAAAAGGGACATCCACAAAATGTGTAAAAACCAGAAATCCTAGAGAGGCCCTGGGGAACATGGAGCCTTGTTATGCTGATGGGCTGGATGTAAATTGCCAACTGCCTCTCTGGAGGAGTGCATTGTGTTCCCTAAAACAAGTAAACAACAGAGCTACAGAGCCAACGGGACATCCAGTCTAGGGAATATACCTTGGGAAAACTGAAACTCAATAAGATAGAGCCACCCCAAAATTTAGGGCTGCACTGCTTACCAGAATCTCAAATTGAGTACTCTCTAAATATCCCAGGATAGATAAAAATGATTCAAAAAATTGTGGTACTTATGTACGATGGATTATCCCTCAGCCATGAAATCAATGTCATAATGCCAGTAACAGGAAAATGAATGGATTCAGGTACGATGATTCTAAGTGAAATAAGTCACACTGAAAAACAAACTTATCATAAGATAGCACTTATGAATTTTCTGTAACATGGCTATACATGAACTGAGTTAGGAAAGGGAACAGCGTCTCACATTTAGAAAACACACTTATGCCTGCTTAAGGAGGAAGGAGAGGTGGGGTGATGCATAGAACCAGAGTTTGATATTAGTACAAGTACCATTCCAAAATCAAAATACGGAATAGACAAGACCTACACCTTCATCAGTGAAAGGGACGCAAAACCCAATATTCTGCGCAGAGGTATATATCTGACTAGTAAGAATCTTAAAACCTATGCATTGATATGTCACCGTAAGGGAATCAAGTGTGTCTAAACTGGCATAAACATGGCAGTGAGAATCAGCTGAAACCCAGTACAAAAAGAAATTTCAAATACAAAAAAAAAGAGGGAAAATCTTTACAATTCCTTCAGGGGCTCTGATGAAACCTGGAATGACACTACCTACAATGAGAGCTGGATGTGGCATAAAGCTGGACAATTGAGACTGAGACGTTTGGTGAGACTGGGTGAGCAAATGCAGACCCTTTAAAGCAATAATATGTGACACCCATTCCATGTGTCCCAACTCTCCTTGTGTAAGGGAATATTACTACAGCCATAACATTTACGGGAAACCTAGAGAATGGACAAACTGTGAATACGAAGGGTTTCTAAAACTCAACATATAGTCCCTCTCCTTGTGCTCCAGTTTGACCATCCAACGGCTTTACTATCAATCTCCCAACTTGGAGCGATAGCCCATAAAACCTCCTGGTTCGCACAGGTTGCCAATTTGGCAGAGGATGAAAGGGAATAGGGAGAACCAATGAGAGAGTAGCTGTTAGCCATTTGGACAGGTACATGTCACTTTAATTGCCCGGCAGGAAGTAGAATTAACCAATGTCTCAGCCACCCGCCGGGAACCAGTATAGGTTTTGAACCATAATTTTGGATTTGCTGTCAGCTCACAAAAACGAGTTGAAAAATGGAGCTCAGGGGCACAGCAATTTACAAACTGGCAGAGTAATAGAGGACAACTATCGTCCAAAAATCTTTGAGGGAAGGCAGAGAGGCGGACTTTAAAATGAGGCAGAATAGCAGGAAACAGATTTCAAGAGGTACGTTGCAATCACCTTTCAAGCACAGGAAGAGGGGCACAACTTCGACAATGATGCACTTGGCCAAAAAGTGTGTATGCGTTTTCTCCTGAGTATATTCAGGAGAAAATGCATACGCCATTTTTGGCCAAACAAGCAAGCAGCAATGCAAATCTGAACTACAAAGAAGTATCCCTTCCCACCGGTCAAAAGGGACATCCACAAAATGGGTAAAAACCAGAAAGGCAAGACAGGCCCTGGAGATCAGGGAGCCTTGTTATGCTGATGGGCGGGATGTAAGTTGCCAAATGCCTCTCTGGAGGAGTGCATTGTGTTCCCTAAAACAAGTAAACAACAGAGCTACACAGCCAAGGGCAGTTCCAGTCTAGGGAATATACCTTGGGGAAACTGAAAATCAATAAGACAGAGCCACCCTAAAATTTAGCGCTGCACTGCTTACAAGAACCTCAACTTGGGTACACCTTAAGTATCCCAGGAAGACAAAAATGGTTCAAGATATTGTGGTACTTACGAACGATGGAATATCGCTCAGCCATGAAATCAATGTCATAAGGCCAGTAGCAGCAAAAAGAGTGTATTCAGGTACGATGATTCTAAGTGAAATAAGTCACACAGAAAAAGAAACTTATCATAAGATATCACTTATGAAGGTCCTGTAAACATGGCTACACATGAACTGAGTTAGGAAAGATTACAGAGTAACTAATCTTATCATAAGTTATCACTCATAGCGGGAATGTACACATGACTACACATGAACTGAATTACAAACACAACAGAGTCACACATTTAGAAAACATCTTCTGACTGCTTAATGGGAAAGCCGAGGTGGGGTGATGCATAAAACCACAGTTTTAAATTAGCACAGTTACCGTTATATAAACCATGTATGTAATAGACAACACCTACTCCCGGCACAATAAACTGGACACAACACCCCCTATTCATTGCAGAGGAATATGTCTGACTCTAAGTATTTTAAAACATATGTATTCTCATGTCTCCATAAAGGAATCATGTGTGTGTATAACGGCATGAACACAGCACTGAAATTCAGTTAAACCCACTTATAAAAATAAATTTCAAAAGCAAAATGCAAAAACAGAGAGAAAGTCTTAAAAATTATGTTCAGGGCCTTTGATGCAAGCTAGATTGACCACCTTTACACCCTCAGCTGGATGAGACATAAGACTGGACTCTTGGGGCTGACAAGATTGCTGAGATTGTGTGAACAAAAGAACACCACTTAGAGCAATACTGTGTGCTACCCATTCTAGTGGTCCCAACTCTCCAGGTTTAAGGGAATCTTCCTCCAGTTAAAACATGCATGGGAAACACAGTGGATGGTACACTGTGTAATTGGAAAGTTTTCTAAAAGGTACCTCATTTTTCCTTTTGTCGTGCTCGGCTTTGCCATTCCATCTGCATTACTCAAAATCTCCCCACTTGGAGTGTCAGTGCCTTTACCCTCCCGTTATGCACAGTTTGCAAACTGTGCAGAGGATGAACAGGAAGAGGGGAAATAAATGAGAGATTAGCTGTAGGTGTTTGGATGGGTACATGTCACTCTAGTTTCCCATCAGGAAGAATAATTAACCAAAAGATCAGCCTGAAGCCCCGGAACAGGACTAGGGCCTAAAGCCATCCTGCGGTATTTCAGCCAGCTCACAAAGAGGCGAGTTGAAAAATGGAAATCAGGGGCACAGCAATTCACACACTTGCAGAATTATAAAGGACAACTATCATCCAGAAATATATTGAGGAAAGGCAGTGAAGAGGATTTGAATGCAAGGCAGAATTGAAGGAAACAGATTTCAAGAGGTAGATTGGAGTCATCTTTAAAGCACATGAAAAGCGACAGAATTTCGACAATGTTGCCCTTGGCTTAAAAGGGATTATGTGTATTTTCTTGAATATATTCGGGAAAAAATGCATATGCACTTTTTGGCTAAGCAAGCCATCAGGCATTGCAAATCCACACTACAGAGAAGTGTCCCTTACCTCCAGTCAAAAGGGCCATCCACATACAGTGTAAAAACCACAAATGCAGGACAGGCCATTGAGAAAAGGGAGCCTGGTTACACCAATGGACAGGATGTAAATTTCCAACAGCCTCTCTGGAGAACTGTATGTTGTTTTCTAAAACAGAGCTACAGAGTATAGCACACTTCCACTCATGGGTGTGTATTTTGGGAAAACTAAAAATCCACAACACACAGCCAGCCCAAACTTTAGGGCTGCTCTGTTTACAAGAACCTCGACTTCGGTACACTTTATATATCCCAGGAAAGGAAAAAAAATGGATATAGATGTTGTGGTACTTATATACAAAGGAAAGTCACTCAGACATAAAATCAATGTCATAAGGCCAATAGCAGCATAATGAGTGGCTTTAGGTACAATGATGCTAAGTGAAATGAGCCACAAAGAAAAAGAAACTTATTGTAATATATCACTTATAGAGGAAATGTAAACATGGCTACACATGAACTGAATTTCAAAAGAGAACAGAGTTACACATTTAGAAAACACACTTATGCCTCTTTAAGGGGAAAGGTGACGTGGGGTGATGTGTAAAAGCAGAGTTTGAAATTAGCACAGATCCTATTCCATATACCAAATAGTTAATAGACAAGACCTACTCCTTTCTCAATGAACTGGACACAAAACACCCTATTCACTGAAGAGGAATATATCTGACTGGTAATAACCTTGAAACCTATGTATTTATATGTCTGCATAATGGAATCAAGTGTATGTAGATTGGCATAAACACAGATCAATGGAACAGGACAGAAAGCCCAGAGATAAACCTACATACCTATGGCTATCTCATGTATGACAAAGGAGCTAAGGATATACAATGGAGAAAAGACAGTCTCTTCAGTAATTGGTGCTGGAAAAACTGGACCCCTACACATAAAAGAATGAAATTAGAACACTCCATAACACCATACACAAAAATAGACTCTAAATTGATTAGAGATCTAAATATAAGACCAGACACTATAAAACACTTAGAGGAAACCATAGGCAGAACACTCTATGACATAAATCACAGCAAGATCCTTTTGGACCCACCTCCTAGAGAAATGGAAATAAAAACAGAAATCAACAAATGGGACCTAATGAAACTTAAAAGCTTTTACACAGTACAGGAAAACATAAACAAGATGCAAAAACAACCCTCAGAATGGGAGAAGATATTTTCAAATGAAGCAATTGACAAAGGATTAATCTCCAAACTTTACAAGCACCTCATGTAGCTCAATATCACAAAAACAAACAACCCAATCCAAAAATGGGCAGAAGACCTAAATAGACATTTCTCAAAAGAAGATATACAGATTACCAAGAAACACATGAAAGAATGCTGAACATCACTAATCATTAGAGAAATGCAAATCAAAACTACCCTGAGGTATCACCTCACAGCAGTCAGAGTGGCAATCATCAAAAAAATCTACAAAACAATAAATGCTGGAGAGGCCTTTATTGGAGAAAAGGGAACACACTTGCACTGTGGGTGGGAATGTAAATTGATATGGGCACTAGGGAGAACAGTACGGAGGTTCCTTTAAATAACTAACAATAGAAGTACCATACGACACAACAATCCAACTACTGGGCATTTGCCTTGCGAAAACCATAATTCAAAAAGAGTTATGTACAAAAATGTTCATTGCAGCTCTATTTGCATTAGCCAGGACATGGAAGCAACCTAAGTGTCCATCGACAGATGAATGGATAAAGAAGATCTGGCACATATATACAATCAAATATTACTCAACCATAAAAAGAAGCAAAACTGAGTTATTTGTACTGAGGTGGATGGACTTTGAATCTGTCCTACACAGTGAAGTAAGTCAGAAAGTGAAAAACAAATACTGTATGTTAACAGAGATATATGGAATCTAATGAAGAAAAAAAAAAGATTTTGAAGAACCTAGTGGCAGGACAGGATTAAGGACACAGACATAGAGAAAGGACTTGAGGACACCGGAAGGGGGATGGGTAAGCTGGGACGAAGTGAGAGAGTGGCATGGACATAAATACATTACCAAATGTAACACCGATAGCTACTGAGAATCAGCCACATAGAACAGGGAGATTAGCTTGGTGCTTTGTGACCACCTATAGGGGTGGGATATGGAGTGTGGGAGGGAGATGCAAGAGGGAGGGGATCTGGTGATATTTGTATATGTATAGCTGATTCACTTTGTTATACAGCAGAAACGAACACTCTATTGTAAAGCAATTATACTTCAATAAACGTGTAAAAGGAAAAAAAAAAAGCCCAAGGATAAACCTACACACTTATTGTCAACTAATCTATGACAAAGAAGGCAAGACTATACAATGGAGATAAGACAGTCTCTTCAATCATTGGTGCTGGGAAATATGGAGAGCTACATGTAAAAGAATGAAATTAGAACACTCCCCAACACCATACATAAAAATATATTCAAAATGGATTAGAGACCTTAATGTAAGACCAGACAGTATAAAACTCTGAGAGGAAAACTTACGAAGGATACTCTGACGTAAATCACAGCAAGATCTTTTTTGATCCACCTCCTATAGTAATGAAATAAAAAAGAAAACTAAACAGATGGGACCTAATGAAACGTAAAAGCTTTTGCAAAGCAAAGGAAACTACAAACAAGACGAAAAGACAACCCTCAGAATGGCAGAAAATATTTGCAAACGAATCAATGGACAAATGATTAATCTCCAATATATATAAACAGCTCATGCAGCTCAATGTTAATAAAACAAACAACCCAATACAAAAATGGAAGATCTAAATAGACATTTCTTCCAAGAAGACATAGAGATGGCCAGTATGCACATGAAAATCTGCTGAACATCACTAATTATTAGAGAAATGGAAATCGAAACTACAATGAGGTATCACGTCACACCTGTTAGAATGGGCATCACCAGAAAATCTACAAACAACAAATGCTGGAGAGGGTGTGGAGAAAAGGAACCTTCTTCCAATATTGTTGGGAAAGTAAATCGATACAGTCTCTATGGAGAACAGTATGGAGGTTCCTTAAAAAACTAAAAATAGAATTACCATATAATCCAGCAATCCCACTACTGGGCATATACCCAGAGAAAACCATAAATCAAAAAGACACATTCACCACAATGTTCACTGCAGCACTATTTACAATAGACAGGTAATGAAAGCAACCTAAGTGCCCACAGACAGACGAATGGATAAAGACGTGGTACATATATACAACGGAATATTACTCAGCCATACATAGGAATGAATTTGGGTCATTTGTAGAGACCTCGATGGATCTAGAGACTGTCATACAGAGTGAAGTAAGTCAGAAAGAGAAAAACAAATATTGTATATTAATGCATATATGTGGAACCTAGAAAAATGGTACAGATGAACCAGTTAGCAGGGCAGAGATAGAGACAGATGTAGAGAACAAACATATGGACACCAAGGAGGGTACGCCATGTGAGGGTGGTGGTGGGATGGATTGGGAGACTGGGATTCACATGTGCACACTTATATGTATAAAATACATATCCAATAAGAACCTGCTGTATAAAAGAAATAAATTTTAAAAAAAATTAAAAATAAATAAATAACATTTAATAAAATAAAACAGAAAAAATGTTTTTCCCTTCATATAGACGTCTTTATATTAATGCATTATTTCCATGTTTATATCTCCAAATTAAAAAAAAAAAGAGGAATAAATAAAAATTAACTTGAACCAAAAAGAAAAAAAGAAAGAAAAAAAACAGAACTCACCAGTTATACAGAGGAAAATCGTATCAGGGCACTTGCTCCAGTGGTAAAAAAATTCTTAAGTTGTTCAGAGGTGGGAAATCGTCTCCCATACCGTCAGCAGCGCTCTTCCCCACAAGGAGCATCCTCATTGCAAAGCTGGGGGACTGTGTCGAGGTGTCTGTGAGTAAATGTGAGCTGAGCCCCAGTCCTGCTGCAGCTGAACTCTTCCCACCCTTTCCAGGTAAAACACCTGAATATGTACAAGCACTTGCAAGCCTAGAGGAAGGGCTGTGGAGCCACACTAGCGAGAGCACGCAGGCCGACTTGGTGCCTGCAGGCCAGTCAGGATGGTCCTGGCCCCAGATGCTCTTCTGGAAGCTTTTCATTTCCCTGCCTGAGATACCCCTCCTGCCACAGCCGCCACTGCTTTTTTACTTCCTCACCTCTGCCTGGGGAGAAATTCCAGTGGCAGGTATGGGTGACACATCCTCTTCATTAGCAGGTGGCAGCCTGGCAACTCCTGCAGAAAGTCCAGCAGAGCCCCACTCACACTGGGCCACCCACAAAACCACGGCCTGTCCCTCCCTCCCACCACCCCAGCCCTGAAACTGCTGACGGGGCAGAGAATAAGGCGTCAGTCACAGTTACAGGGGCTCTTGCTGACTGGAGAGGTGTTTATATTGACCTCAACCCAGTCACACTTCTGGGGGGGCTGGCAGGCAGTGTCAGGCTGCCCAAATCAGCCAATCCTCACCCCTCAGGGGCTCACAGTTGCAGAAAATGAACCTTGCTAAACGGGTCAGTCCCAAGGAACAGGTGTGGGCCATGAGAGTCAGGATAGACAAGGGGCTGCAGCTGCCGCTTGTTTTCTTATCATTTTATCTGGTCCATTAGTGGAAAACAACTTCAAGAAGACCCTATCCTAATGAGAGGAACCCAGGAGTCAGGGAGAGGAGTGATGGTGGGTGGAGACAGAGGCCTGGAGCCCTGGCTGCAGTGGAAGTGTCTGGAAGACCAGGCAGAGAGAGGCTGCACAGAGTGATAGCCAGGGTCACAGACCTGTCAGAGCTGCTGTTTGTTAGTTCAAGTCCTGCTCTGAGGTGTTCTGTGTCAGCTGTGAGCGACAGGTGAGCTGGTGGTTCTCTGCAAGGTGGGTTATGTGCACAGTTCCTGTGTGTCCAGCCCTGATGGGGTACCTGCCCAGGGAAGCTCCGTATCCTGGGAGGGACCTGACTATGAGAGCCCCATGGGCTGCTGGGTAGCTACACATGTGATCACCATACCCTGGGAGGGACTTGAACACGAGAGCCCCGTGGGCTGTGGGGTGCGGGATGCAGCCCAGGTGAGCTCCATATCCTGGGATTGGCCTAACCACGAGAACCCCATGGGCTGCTGGAGACCTGGTAAAGGACATCAGGACAGTCAGTGAAGCCACCGAGGATATACATCCAGTAGCTCCTATTTCCTACACCCTGCTGCTCATTCTACCATCCACCAGGCTATGGCATTCTGTATTACACTTCAATGATGCCTTCTTCTGTATTCCATTCATCTCAGAGTCACAAGAATTTTTGACTTGTGTGTGGCAGGACACAACATGCAACACGAGCAATAATGCTGGGCCGTCCTGCCCCAATGGTTCAAAAATCCCCACACCATCATTGGGGAAATGTCCTCTAAAAACCTAAATGTTCTACCTCTGTAAAAGGGAACCCTCCTTCAATATGCAGATGACATTCTGATTGCCAGGCCTACTAAAGACGCCTCGGAACTACCTAGCCAAGAAAGGATAGAAGGTGTCCAAGAAAAAGGCTCAAATATCACAGGCTCAGGTGACTTGCCTGGGCTTCATTCTCACAGATATTTGGAGAAACGCATCTCAGGATAGGGAAGAAGCCATTTGCAGCCTTACCTCTTCTAAAAGTAGAAGACAGCTTAAGGGTTCCTGGGGAGGCCAAGGTTTTCTGCATCTGGATCCCTAACTACAGTCTAATAGCTGGGCCTCTACATGAAACACTGACACGAAAAGATGATGATCCTTTTGAATAGAATCCAGAATCAGCCTTTCAAGAATGGAAAGAGCAGTCAATTCAGATCCTTGCCCAGGAACTCGCTAATTTAGCTAAACCCTTTGACCTTTACATACCTGGTCAAAGGTTAATCGCCCTTGGAGAAATAGTGCAAAAACTGGGACCACTTGAAATGGAGCAACACAAGAATGCCCTTCAGGTATGATAAACTATGGTCACCAAGGGCTTTGCCCACTGACTCATCAGGCCAGGATACTGGGGTATCTAAAAAGCTGGAAATCAGCAGCCCACAAGGCCAGCTCCCTCCTAAGGGAATAGGACCCCACGTGGTGATCCTAACCACCCATCATGTCCTGAAGTTGCAGGGGTCGCTCTGTGGACACACTGACCTCGAGTGAGGAGTCCCTCCAACTCCAACCTCCAGAGAGACAAATGGGGGCAATAGGCCCCCAAGATGACTCGTGTGACCATCACTTGACCTGGAGTTTCTCTCAGAAAACAACAAGACTGGGCCCCGAAAGAGCAGACTACTGCTTGCAGGACTTACTGCACCCAGAGGGGAGATAATAAGCTTGGTGGGGGAAACGTATATCACGCTTTCATTATAGAAAACCCTACAGACACTGCGGTGATGGTGGCCAATATGACCGGCTGGACTGTTTGCTACTTCTAAAGGCCGTTGACTCAGTGGACGTCATGGTCCTGGATCACCACTGACCCTGGACTGTCTGGGTGTTGCAAGGCAGGGCTCTGACACATGGTGCTGTATGTACATTAATTCAGGGACCTAATTAAAGAAAGCACAGACTACTGGTCAGAGCATTTAGGCTGGCAAAAAACGTCAGCCTAATGTCACCGAACAAATGTGGGGTGGGGTGAAACCTGCCACCACAGCATCTCTGCGCATCTCTTTCCTGGACCCTTAAAGGTCATTAGAATCTATAACACTTCCAATGCTGGTGCTCAGGCAGACGAGAAGTGAGGCAGGAGGCTTTGGGACAATCAACCTCACCTGGAGGCTGGTGGGGAGACGTTTTGCCCCTCCCCCCAGGTATCAGGGCTGCCACCACAGCATGAAGCAGTTACAAAAGAGGGGTCTGCACCCTCAACACCCCAAGAATGAGGAACGGAACAAAAAGCAGAGGAGGTGTTCGTCTCTGGCAACGTCCATTAAAAATTCCTGGGAGATAAAAAGAGAATCTGAGCAATAAAATAAAGTCTAACATGTTTTTCCTTTGTGCTTTGTCTAATTTCACATGCTCCTAGGGTTGCGCATGCAGAGGTCCCACACCCGGCACTTCAGACCCGACTTCCTAGTGCAGAATGGCTGGGTCGACACCTCAGCTAGTGGAGTCCCATGCAGACTGCACAGCATAGAGCCAGTGCTGCAGCCAACCCAGCCCTCGAGAGCTCCATCCCCTAACTCCCACTGACGCTGCCGGGATCCCTACTCAGCATCCCAGCCCACAGCCCGTGGGGGAGTGCACGCTCTCACCTCTCCATTCGGTTTTCAAAATAATGTTTCCTTTGCTTCTGAAACAAACTCAGTCTTGATCTGTTGGCTCCAATGACACTGGGCAAGGGGACTCCTGTTGGGGTCCCCTCTGGATGATCAGTAACAGAAATTGAGAACTTTGTAACTTCATTGAACAGATGTGTGAGCCAAACTGTAGTTAACATAGAGCAGTGTATAATGCTCGGGTAAAATAAGATTTTTCTAAGACTTACATTTGATATTTCCATCACTTTACTATAAGCAAGTTCAGTGAAGACGTCTGTCTTATTTGTCAGGTCAACATTAGAGAAATGAAGTGATTTATTTCCATGGTTGTACATCGAAAACTCTTGGCTGAAGCTTCAATCTTGTTTTGAATGCTTTTCCATTGAAAAGGATACCTCTCTTTCAGCTCCCCCATTCCTGAGAAGTATAAAATCTTATAATTTATTATTACCAAAGGGGGAAGGTAGGAGAAGGGATAAATTAACAGTTTGGGATTAACACATACACACTGCTATGTATAAAATAGATCATCAAAAAGGAACTACTGTATAGCACAGGGAACTACACTGAATATTTTGCAATAACCTATAAGGGGAAATAATCTGAAAAAGAATCGATATTTTTATTGACATCATCTATCAATGACAGATAAAATGTAACCTAAGCAAGGCCGATGGTGAGTGCTTCTGACCCTGAAGATTTCAATCATCTAAAGTTTGGGCTCTGCCTACTTCCCAAGGCCCTTAATGGACATACGTGTAGCCGTAGCTTAAAAATTCCCCAGTTTGGGGTTCGGGGAGGCACTGATTTGGAAAAATCCCTGGTGTTCTCCTTCCATGCACGGGACCCTTCCTACAGCTAAAACATGCCTGTCACACCTAGAGGATGGTACACCGTTTGATCAGAAAGAGTTTGGAAAAGGCACCTCATCTCCTCATCGCCTGGTGCTCAGGTTCACCCCTCCAGCATCTTTCCTAACAATCTCCTCACTTGGGGATATCAGCACCGTCAACATCCTGTTGCACACAGTTTGGAATTTGTCCAGAGGATGAAGCAGAAGGATGAGAAAAATTTAGAGACAAGTCTTAGGTCTTCAACAGGCACATGCCACTCTAATTTCCAATCCGGAAGACAAATTCATCAAAGGCTAGAATTGCCCACAGAAAGAGAAGAGGGCTAGAGGAAATCCTGCTGTTTTGTGTCCAGTTTCCAAAAACACAAGTTGAAAAATGGAACTCAGGAGCACTAAAATTCATGAAACTGCAGAGTTGAAAATATCTATTGTTGAAAAATGTCTTGAGGTAAGTCACAGAAAAGGACTTGTAAGCAAGGGGGTGTGGCAGGAAACAGATTTGAAGAGGTAGAAAGGACTCCCCATTAAAGCACAAGAAAAGGGGCTGAACATCGCCAATGATGCAGTTGGCCCAAAAGGGCGTATGCATTTTTTTCTGAATATATTCAAGTAAAGGCCATTCACACTTTTTATCCAACCAAACAGGTGGGCACTGGAAATCAATACTACAAAATGTATCACTTCACATCAGTCAGAAGGGTCATCCACATAAAGTGTAAACACGAGAAATGCAGGACAGGGTGAGGAGAAAAGGGAGCCCTGTGAGGCTGATAGTGGAAATGTAATTTGCCAACGGCCACTCTGGAGAAGTGTATTGTGTTTGCTAAAACATCTGAAAACTGAGCTACAGAGCATAGGGCACTTGCACTCATGGGCGTATACCTTGGGAAAAACAAAAAATGACAGAAAACAGGCACTCCAACGTTTACCACCTCTCTGTTAAAAAGGGCCTCCACTTGGATATAACCTAAATGTCCCTGGAAGGATAAAATGGATAAAAGATATGGGGTACATATGTAGAGTGGAATATTACTCATCCAGAAATCAATGAAATAAGGCCAGTTGGAACAACTCTGGAGGAGTTACATACGATCATTCTAAGTGACACATGTCAGAAAGAAAAAGACACATATCATAAGATGTCACTTAAAGGTGGAATCAAAAATGGCTACACATGAAATAAACTACAAAACAGAAACATAGTCAAATATGTAGAAAATAGACATAAGGCTGCTAAATGGGAAAGGTGGGGAATGGTGAGGTATTATCCAGGAGGTTGAAATTAGCAAAGATACCATTCCAAGTACCGAATTGAATAACTGGCAAGGCCTACACGGTACCTCAAAGAACTGCACTCAGTCCACTCAAGTCACTGGAAAATAATACATATGACTCGTAAGCATCTGAGAAAGAATTTATTGTTGTCTCACAGTACATGAATCAAGTGGATGTACAGCAGCAAAAAACAGAGCTTTGAAAATCAGCTGTAACCAATATAAAAATAAATTTAAATATATTTATAAAAACAGTGAGACAGACAAAAATTCTTACAACTTTTGTTGAAGGGTTACGATGTAACATGGATTGAACACATGTAGACCCACAGCAGGATGATATATAAGGCTGGAAGCCATGCACGCTAAGAGATGTTAGAGAGGCTGGGTGAGGAAATGCAGACCTTTTAAAGTAATACTGCCTGGTACCCATTCCATGGGTCCCAAATCTGCACTTTCAAGGGAATGTTCTGACAGTGAAAACATGCCTGGGAGACCGAGATGAATGTACACCGTGTGCTCAGGAGAGGTGTCTAAAATGCACCTCATTTTTGATCTCCTGGTGCTGGGGTTCGCCATTCCAGCCACATTACTAACAATCTCCCCACTTGGAGAATCAGCACCTTTAACCTCCTGTTTCACACAGTTTGCAATTTTTGCAGAGGATAAATGGGAAGAGGAGGAACCAATGAGAGATGAGCTGTAGGAGTTTTGACAGGCACATGTCACTCTAATTTCCCATTAGGAAGAAGAATTAACCAAAGGTTCCGCCTGCCTCCCCAGAACCAGAATAGGGCCGGAATCAATCCAATGGTTTGGCGGTCAGCTCACAAAAAAAGCGAGTTGCAAAATGGAGCTCAGGAGCAGACAATTCAAAGACCTGCAAAGATATAAAAGATAACCAACGTCCAAAAATATATTCAGGTAAGGCAACGAAGAGGTTCTGAATGAGAGGCAGAATTGCAGGAAACATTTTTCAAAAGGTAGATTGTACTCACATTTAAAGCATATGAAAAGCAGCAGAATTTCTAAAATGATGCAGTTGGGCAAAAGGGTGTATGCATCTTTTTCGTGAATATCTTCAGGAAAAAAACACATACAGAGATTTTGGCCAACCAAGCAAGAGGGAAATGCAAATCCGCACAATAAAGAAGTCTCAATTTCCACTGCTCAGAGAGTCCATCCAAAAAATGTGTACAAATCAAAAATGCAGGAGAGGCCATGGAAAACAGGGAGACTAGTCACGCTGATGGGTGGGGTATAAATATCCAAGAGCTACTCTGAAGAAGTGTATGCTGTTTCCTAAAACATCTAAAATACAAAGCCCCCGAGCAAAGGGGACTTCAACTCATGGACATATAACTTGGGAAGACTAAATATCAACAAGACACAGGCACCCCAAAGTTTAGGGCTGCTCTGCATACAAGAACCTCAACTTCGGTACACCTAAAGTATCCCAGGAAAAAGAGAAATGCATAAAGAACTTGTGGTAATTTTGTACAACGGAATATCACTCAGACGTGAAATCAGTGTCATAAGGCCAGTAGCAGCATAATGAGAGGATTTAGGTATGATGATTCTAAGGGAAATTAGTCACACAGAAAAAGAATCTTATCATAAGATATCACTTACAGAGGGAATGTCAACATCACAACACATGAACTGAATTAGGAAAGAGAGCAGCGTCTCACATTTAGAAAACACTCTTATGCCTCCTTAAGGGGAAAGGAGAGGTGGGGTGATGCATAAAACCAGAGTTTGATATTAGCACAGGTACCATTCCATAAACCAAATACAGAATAGACAAGACCTACACCTTCCTCAGTGAACGGGACTCAAAACCCCTATTCCCCACAGAGGAATATATTTGATTAGTAAGAATCTTAAAACCTATGTATTGATATGCCTCTGTAAGGGAATCAAGTGTGTCTAGACCGTCATAAACACGTCAGTGAAAATCAGCTCAACCCCATTATAAAAATGAATTTCAAAAACAAAACAAAAAAACAGCGAAATTCTTACACAATTCCTTCAGGGGTTCTGATGAAACCTAGAATAACCCTATCTGCAAAGACAGCTGGATGAGACATAAGGCTGGACACTTGGGACTGAGAGGACTGGTGAGATTGGGAGAGAAACTGCAGACCCTCTAAAGTAGTAATGCATGCCACCATTCCATGGGTCCCAAATTTCCAGGTAGAAGGGAATATCACTACAGTTATAACATGTATGGGAAACCTAGAGAATGGACACCCTGTCATGGCGAAAAGTTTCTGAAAGTCTCCTAATTTTTCCTCTCCTTGTGCTACAGTTTGGCATTCCAACTACTTTACTATCAATCTCCCAACTTAGGAGAGTCATCCCCTATAACCTCCTGGTTCGCACAGTTTGCTAATTGTGCAGAGGATGAAAGGGAAGAGGGAGAACCAATCAGAGAGTAGATGTAGGCATTTGGACGGACACATGTCACTCTAAATTCCCATTAGGAAGAAGAATTAACCAAAGCCTCAGCCACCCACAGGGAACCAGTATAGCCAACCCTGGAACCAGTATAGTTCCTGAAGCAAAATTGTGGATTTGCGGTCAGCTCCCAATAATGGGATTTGAAAATTGGAGCTCAGGGGCAAAGCAAATCAAAAACCTGCAGAGTTATAAAGGACTACTCTCTTCCAAAAATCTGTTGAGGGAAGGCAACAAAGCGGACTTGAAAATGAGGCAGAATTGCACAAAACATATTTCAAGAGGTAAATTGGAATCGCCTTTAAAGCACAGGAAAGGCATCACAACTTCGAGAATGATGCACTTGGGCAAAAACAGCGTATGACTTTTCTCCTGAATATATTCAGGAGAAAAGGCATAGGCCCTTTTTGGCCAATCAAGCAAGCACACAATGCACATCCACACTACAAAGACTTGTCGCTTCCCACCGGTCAAAAAGGGCATCCGAAAATCTGTAAAAACTAGAAAGGCAAGATAGAGATGACAAGGGCATAAAGCAATATGATCCCAAGGGTCATGGAGGATTGTGATGACAAGCACATGGAGCATTGTGATGACAAGATTATGTATCATTTTGCTGACAAAGGCATTGTGATGACAAGGTTCATGGAGCACTGTGATGACAAGCGTCATGGAGCACTGTGATTAAAGGGTTCATGGAGCATTGGGATGACAAGGGCATGGAGCATTTTGATGACAAGCGTCCCGGATCATTGTGTTGTCAGGGTTCATGGAGCATTGTCATGACAGTGGTCATGGAGCATTGTTATGACAGAGGTCATGGAGCATTGTGATGAGAACGTCATGGAGCATTGGGCTGAAAATGTTCATGGAGTATTGTGATGACAGGGGTCAAGGAGCATTGTGATGACAAGGTACTGAATCACTGTGATGAGAAGACCATGGAGCCATGTGATGACAAGTCTCATGGAGCATTCTGATGAAAAGGGTCATGGAGCATTGTGATTACAGGGGTCTTGGAGCATTGTGATGACAAGGGCATTGAACATTGGGATGACAATGTCATGGAGCGTTCTGATGACATGCATCATGGAGCTTTGTGATGACAAGGGCATGGAGCATTGTGATTACAGTGGTCTTGGGGCACTGTGAGGAAAAGGGCATGTAACATTGTGATGAAAAAGGCATGGAGACTTGTCATGACAGGGTTCAAGGAGCATACTGATGACAAGTGTCAGGGACCATTGTGATGACAAGGGTATTGAGCATTGTGATGACAAATGTCATGGAGCATTGTGATTAGAAGACCATGGATAATTGTGATGATTTGCGTTATGGGGAGCTGTGATGATAAGTGTTATAGAATATTGTGATCACAAGGATTTGGAGCATTGTGATGACAGAGGTCATAGAGCATTTTGATTTCATTGTGATGACAATAGCATGAAGCATTATGATGATGCGCATTGGTGCACTGTGATGACAGCGTTCATGGAGCATTGAGATGAAAAGGGGCATGGAGCATTATGATTAGAGGAGTCTTGGATCATTGTGATGAAAAGGGCATGGAACATTGGTCTGAGATGTTTCATGGATTATTGTGATGAGAGGGGGCAAGGAGCATTGTGATAACAAGGGCACGGAACACTGTGATACATGGTTCATGGAGGATTGTAATGACAAGCGCATGGAGCATTGTGAGAAGAATGGCATCGAACATTGTGATGAAAAGCATCATGTATACTGTGATGACAAGGGCTTGGAATGATGTGATGAGAGGTTTTTGGAGCATTGTGATGACAATGGCATGGAGCATTGTGATGCCAAGGGTCATGGAGTTTTGTGATGACAAAGGTCATGGAGCATTTTGATGACAAGGGTGTGGTGAATTCTCTTGTGAAGGGCAGGGAGCATTGTGATGACAGGGTCATGGAGCAATTTGATGAAAAGTGTCATGGAACATTTTGATGACAGGGGTTATGGAACATTGTGATGTCAGGAGTCATGGAACATTTTCATGATGGAGTTGTGGACCATTGTGATGACAGGGGAGTGGGTGTATTGTGATGACTAGTGAGGGAACATTTTGATATCATTCGTGAGAGAGCATTTTGATAAGAAGTGCATGGAGCATTGTGATGACAAGTTTTATGGAGCATTGTGATGACAAGGTTGTGGAGCATTGTTATGACAAGCACATGGCGCATGGTGATGACATGGGTCATGGAGCCCTGTGCTGACAAAGGCATGGAGCATTGTGATGAGAAGGGTCAACGAGCATTGTGATGAAAATTTCATGGAACATTTTGGTGACAACGGTCAGAGAGCCTTGTGATGACGAGGGCATGGACCATTGTGATGACAAAGGTCATGAAGCATTGTGATGACTGGAGTCATGGAGCATTGTGATGACAGGGTTCATAGAGCATTGTGATGAAAAGGCAATGATCATTGTGATGACAGGGACATGGAGCATTGGCCTGACATGTTTCATGGATTATTGTGATGACAGTGGGCATGGTGCATTGTGATGACAAGGGCATGGAGCATTGTGATGAGAAGGTCATGGAGTATTTTGAAGACAGGTCTCAGGGAGCATTGTGATGACATATGTCATGGTCCATTGCGATGACAATGGAATGGAACATTGTGATGCCAAGTGTCATGGAGGATTGTGATGACAAACGTAATGGAGCATTTTGATGACAAGGGCTTGGAGCATTGTGATGACAAGGGACATGGAGCATTGTGATGACAAGGGCATGGAGCATTGTGATGACAAGGGCCATTGAGAATTTTGATGACAAGTTCATGAAGCATTGTGATGAGAAGCACATGGAGCTTCCTATGACAGGGGTGATGGAGCATTGCGATGAAAAGTGCATAGAGAATTGTGATGACAAATCATGTAACACGGTGATGAGAACTGTCATGGAGCATAGTGATGCCAAGAATGAAGAGAACTGTGATGACAGAAGACATGGAGCATTGTGATGACCAGGGCATGGAGCATTGTGATGACCAGGGAATGGAGCATTGAGATGGCAACACCGTGGAGCATTGTGATGACGAGCGTCATGGAGCACTGTAATGACAAGGGGAAGGGAGCATTGTGATGAGAGTGGCCATGGAGCATTGTGATGACAAGGGTCATGGAGCATTTTGATGACAAGGGCGTAGAGCATTGTGATGAGAAGACCATGGATAATTGTGATGACGAGCGTCATGGAGCACAGTAATGACAAGGGGTATGGAGCATTGTGATGACAGTGGCCATGGAACATTGTGATGACAAGTGTCATGGAGCATTCTGATGACAAGCTTGTGGAGTATTGTGACGACAATGGCATGGAGCATTGTGATGAAAAGGACAGGGAGCATTGTGATGAAAAAGGCATGAAGCCATTTCATGACAGGTTTCTAGGAGCATTCTGACGACAAGTGTCATGGAACATTGTGATGACAAGTGTTTTGAGAATTGTGATGAAAAAGATCATGGAGCATTTTGACGAAAAGGACATGGAGTATTGTGGTTACAGGCATCATGGAGCGTTGTGATGACAAGTGTTATGGAACATTGTGATCACAAGGGTTGGGAGAATTGTGATGAAAATGATCATGGAGCATTTTGACGAAAAGGACATGGAGTATTGTGATGACAGGCATCATGGAGCGTGATGACAAGTGTTATGGAACATTTTGATCACAAGGTTTTGGAGCATTGTGATGATAGAAGTCATGGATCATTTTGTTTTCAAGGAGCATGGAGCATTGGGATGACAAGGGCATGAGGCAATGTGATCCCAAGGTTCATGGAGGATTGTGATGACAATGGTAAGGGAGTATTGTGATGACAAGCAAATGGAGCATTTTGATGACAAGGTCATGTAGCATATTGCTGACACAGGCATGGAGCATTGTGATGATAAGGGTCATAGAGCACTGTGATGAGAAACATCACGGATCATTGTGATTACAGGGGTCATGGAGCATTGGGATGGCAAGGGCATGGATCATTGTGATGACAAGTGTCATGGAGCATTGGGCTGAAAATGTTCATGGAGCATTGTGATGACTAGGGAATTTAGCACTGTGATGACAAGAGTCCCGGATCACTGTGTTTTCAGGGGTCATGGAGCGTTGTGATGAGAGTGGTCATGGAGCATTGTGATGATAGGGATCATGAAGCATTGTGATGAGAAGTTCCTGGAGAATTGGACTGAAAATATTCAGGAACTATTGTGAGGACATGCGTCATGGAGCATTGTGATGACAAGGGAATGGAGCACTGTGATGAAATGTTCCTGGAGAATTGTAATGAGAAGACCATGGAGCCTTGTAATAACATGTTTCATGGAGCATTCAGATGAAAAGGGGCATGGAGTATTGTGATTACTGGGGTCTTGGGGCATTGTGATGACAAGGGCATGGAGCATTGTGATTACTGGTGACTTGGAGCATTGTGATGAAATTGGCATGGATCATTGTTATGAAAATGGTATGGAGTTTTGTCATGACAGGGTTCCAAGAGCATACTGATGACAAGTGTCAGGGAGCATTGTGATGACAAGTGTATAGAGCACTGTGATGACAAAGGTGATGGAGCACTGTGATGAGAAGACCATGGATAATTGTGATGATGAGCGTCATGGGACATTGTGAGGATAAGTGTTATGGATCATTGTGATCATAAGGATTTGGAGCATTGTGATGAGATAGATCATCAAATATTTTGATTTCATTGTGATGACAATAGCCTGAAGCATTATGATGATGGGCATGGTGCATTTTGATGACAGGGTTCATGGAGCATTGAGATGCAAATGTGCATGGAGCATTGTGATTAGAGGGTTCATGGAGCATTGTGATGACAATGGCATGGATCATTGAGATGCCAAGGGTCATGGATCCTTGTGAAGACAAAGGTCATGGAGCATTTTGATGACAAGGGCGTGGTACACTGTGATGAGAAGGGCAGGGAGTATTGTGATGACAGGGTTATAGAGCAATTTGATGAAAAGGGTCATGGAATATTTTGATGACAGGTGTTATGGAACATTGTGATGTCAGGGATCATTGAGCATTTTGAGGAAAATTGTTATGGAGCATTTTGATGACAGGGGTTATGGAACATTGTGATGTCAGGGGTCATCGAACTTTGTGATGATATGTGCATGTAGCATTGCAAAGACAGAAATCATGGAATATTGTGATGACATGGGTGAGGGAGTATTGTGATGAATAGTGATGTAACATTGTGATATCAGTGTTGAGAGAGCATTTTGATGAGAAGTGCATGGAGAATTGTGATGAGAAGTTTTATGGAGCATTGTGGTGACAAGATTGTGGAGCACTGTGATGAAAAGTGCAGGGTGCATTGTGATGACATGGGTCATGGAGCATTGTGCTGACAAGCGCATGGAGCATTGTGATGACAAGGGTCATGGAGCATTCTGCTGAGAAAGGCATAGAGCATTGTGATGACAAGGGTCAAAGAGCATTGTGATGAAAATTTCATGGAGCATCGTGGTTAAATATGTCACAGAGACTGCTGAAGACGAGGGCATGGACCATTGTGATGACAAATGTCATGAAGCATTGTGATGAATGGAGGCATGGAGCATTGTGATGACAGGGGTCATGGACCTTTGTGATAACAAGGGCATGGAGCATTGTGATGACAAGGGAATGGAGCATTGGTCTAATAAGTTTCATGGATTATTGTGATGAGAGTGGGCATAGAGCATTGTGATGATAAGGACATGGGACACTGTGATACATGGGTCATGAAGGATTATAATGACAAGGTCATGGGGCATTGTGATGAGAAGGGCATAGAGCATTTTGATGACAAGTGTCATGGAGCTTTGTGATGACAAGGGCATGGAGCAATGTGATGAGAGGGTTCATGGAGCACTGTGATGACAATGACATGGATCATTGTGATGCCAAGTGTCATGGCGCTTTGTGATGACAAATGTCATGGAGCATTTTGATGACAAGTGCATGGTACATTTTATTGATAAGGGGAGGGAGTATTTTGATGACAGGGTCATGCAGCAATATGATGGAAAGTGTATTGGCACATTTTGATGACAGGGGTTATAGAATATTGTGATGTCAGGGGTCATGGAACATTGTGATGATAAAGGGATGTAGCATTGTGATGACAGGGGTCATGGGACATTGTGATTACAGTAGTGAGGGAGTATTGCGACAACTAGTGATGGAACACTGTGATATCTCTGGTGAGAGAGCATTTTGAAGAGAAGTGTATGGCGCATTGTGATTACAAGGTTTATGGAGCATTGCAATGACAATTTTCTGGACCGTTGTGATGAAAAGCGAATGGCACATTGTGATGACAAGGGTCATGAAACATTTTTCAAACAAAGTCATGGAGCATTTTGATGAAAATGGTCACGGAGCATTGTGATGAAAACGGAATGGGGAATTGTGATGAAAAAGGCATGGAGCCTTTTCGTGACAGGTTTCAAAGAGCATTCAGATGACAAGTGTCAGGGAGCATTGTGATGACAAGTGTACTGAGCATTGTGATGACAAGTGTTAAGGAACACTGGGATCACAAGGGTTTGGAGCATTGTGATGACAGAGGACATGGATCATTTTGATTTCAAGGAGCATGGAGCATTGTGATGACAAGGGCATGAAGCAATGTGCTCTCAAGGTTCATGGAGGATTGTGATGACAATGGAAATGGAGTATTGTGATGACAAGCGCATAGAGCATTGTAATGACAAGGTCATGTAGCATTTTGCTGACAAAGTCATGGAGCATTGTGATGACAGGTGTCATGGAGCACTGTGATGACAAGGCCACGGAACATCGTGATGACAGGGATCATGGAGCATTGTTATGACAGGGGTAATGGAGCATTGTGACAGCAAGGGCATGGAGCATTGTGATGAGAAGGCCATGGAGCATTCTGATGACATGTGTCATGGAGCTATGTGATGACAATGACATGGAGCATTGTGATGCCAAGGGTCATGGATCTTTGTGATGACAAAGGTCATGAAGGATTTTGATGAGAAGTGCGTTGTGCATTGTGATGAGAAGGGCAGGGAGCATTGTGATGACAGGGTCATGGAGCAATTTGATGAAAAGGGTCATGGAACATTTCGATGAAAGGGGTTATGGAACATTGTGATATCAGTGGTCATGGAGCATTATGATGAAAAGGGTCATGGAACATTTTGATGACAGGGGTTATGGAGCATTGTTATGTCAGGGGTCATCGAACATTGTGATGATAAGTGCATGTAGCATTGTGATGACAGCGGTCATGGAACATTGTGATAACAGGGGTGAGTGAGTATTGTGACGAATAGTGATGTAACATTGTGATATCTGTGGTGAGAGAGCATTTTGATGAGAAGTGCATGGAGCATTGTGATGACAAGGTTTATGGAGCATTGTGATGACAAGCTTGTGGAGCACTGTGATGACAAGCGCATGGTGCATTATGATGACATGTGTCATGGAGCATCGTGCTGACAAGCGCATGGAGCATTGTGATGACAAGAGTCACGTAGCATTGCGCTGAGAAAGGCATAGAGCATTGTGATGACAAGGATCAGAGAGCACTGTGATGAAAAGTTCATGGATCATTGTGATTACAAGGGTCAAGGTGCATTGTGGTGACAAGGGCATGGAGCATTGTGATGACCAGGTCATGCAGTATTGTGAAGAGTGGTATCAGGGAGCATAGTGATAACATATGTAATGGCCCATTGTGATGACAATCACATGGAGCATTGTGATGCCAGGTGTCATGGAGGATTCTGATGACAAAGGTAATGGTGCATTGTGCTGACAGTGGCTTGGAGCATTGAGATGACAAGGTCTGGGAGCATTGTGCTGAAAAGTGCATGGAGAATTGTGATGACAAGGGTCATGGAACATTCTCATGATAAGCTGGTGGAGTTTTTTGCTGACAGTGGCGTGGAGCATTGTGATGAAAACGGCATGGGACATTGTGTTGAAAAAGTCATGGAGCCTTTTCGTGACAGGGTTCAAGGAGCATTCTGGCGACAAGTGTCAGGGAGCATTGTGATGACATGTGTATTGAGAATTGTGATGACAAAGGTCATGGAGCATTGTGATGAAAACTGCATGCAGTATTGTGATGACAGGCATCATGGAGCGTTGCGATGACAAGTGTTATGGAACATTATGATCACAAGTGTTTGGAGCATTGTGATGACAGAGGTCATGGATCATTTTGATTTCAAGGAGCATGGAGCATTGTGATGACAAGGGCTTGTAGCAATGTGATCCCAAGATTCATGGAGGATTGTGATGACAATGGTAATGGAGTATTGTGATGACAAGCGCATAGAGCATGGTAATGAAAAAGTCATGTAGCATTTTGCTGACAAAGGCATGGAACATTGTGATGACAGGTGTCATGGAGCACTGTGATGAAAAGTGTCACGTAGCATTGGGATGACAAGGGCATGGAGCATTATGATGACTGGTGTCATGGAGCACTGTGATGAAAAGTGTCACGGATCATTGTGAATACAGGGGTCATGGATCATTGGGATGACAAGGGCATGGATCATTGTGATGACAAGGGTCATGGAGCATTGGGCTGAAAATGTTCATGGAGTATTGTGATGACAGGGGTCATGGAGCATTGTGATAACAGAGGTCATGGAGAATATTGATTTCATTGTGCTGACAATAGCCGGAAGCATTATGATGATGGGCATGGTGCATTGTGATGACAGGGTTCATGGAGCATTGAGATGAAAAGGGGCATGGAGCATTGTGATTACTGGGATCTTGGAGCACTGTGATGACAAGGGCATGGAGCGTTTTGATGAGAAGGACATGGAACATTCTGATGGCATATGTCATGGAGCTTTGTGATGACAAGGGCATGGAGCATTGTAATTACAGGGGTCTTGGAGCATTGTAATGAGAAGTGTCATGGAGCCTTGTGATGACAAGGCCGTGGAATATTGTGATGGCAGGGTTCATGGAGCATTGTTATGACAGGCGTAATGGAGCATTGTGATGAGAAGGGCATGGAGCATTGTGATTACAAGGTTTATGGAGCATTACCATGACAAATTTTTGGATCGTTTTGATGAAAATCACGTAGCACATTGTGATGACAAGGGTTATGGAGCATTTTTCTGACAAACGCATGGAGCATTTTGATGACAAGGGTCACGGAGCATTGTGATGAAAAGTTCATGGAGCATTGTGGTTATAAAGGTCACAGAGCCTTGTGATGACGCGGGCATGGACCATTGTGATGACAAATGTTATGAAGCATTGTGATGACTGGAGTCACCGAGCATTGTGATGACATGGGTCATGGAGCATTGTGATAACAAGGGCATGGAGCATTGTGGTGACAGGGGCATGGAGCATTGGTCTGACAATTTTCATAGAGTATTGTGATGACACTGGACATGGTGCATTGTGATGACAAGGGCATGGATCATTGTGATGAGAAGGTCAAGGAGTATTGTGAAGACAGGTGTCAGGGAGCATTGTGATGACATATGTCATGGTCCATTGCAATGACAATGGCAGGCAGAATTGTGATACCAAATGTAATGGAGGATTTTGATGACAAATATAATGGAGCATTGTGATGACTAGGGCTTGGAGCATTATGATGACAAAGGCCATTGAGAATGTTCAGAACAAGGTCGTGAAGAATTGTGATGACAATGTCCTGGAGCATTGTGATGAGAAATCCATAGAGACTTGTGATGATAAATCTCATGGAGCATACTGATGAAAAGGGGCATGGACCATTGTGATTAAAGGGGTCTTGGAACATTGTGATGACATGGGCATGGAGCATTGTGAGGAGAAGGCCAAGGAGCATTCTGAAGGCATGTTTCATTGAGCTTTGTGATGACAAGGGCATGGAGCATTGTGTTTAAAGGGGTCTTGGAGCATTGTGAGGAAATGGGCATGGATCATTGTGATGAAAAAGGCATGGAGCCTTGTGATGACAGGTGTCATGGAGCACTGAGATGACAAGCGTCACAGAGCATTGTGAATAAAGGGGTCATGGAGCATTGGGATAACAAGGTCATGGATCATACAGGGTTCAAGGAGCATACAGACAACAAGTGTCAGGGAGCATTTTGATGACAAGTGTATTGAGAATTGTGATGACAAAGGTCATGGAGCATTGTGAGGAGAAGACCATGGATAATTGTGATGACGAGTGTCATGGGGCACTGTGATGACAAGTGTTATGGAATATTGTGATCCCAAGGGTTTGGAGCATTGTTATGACAGAGGTCATGGAGCATTTTGATTTCATTGAGATGACAATAGCATGAAGCATTATGATGATGGGCATGGTGCATTTTGATGACAGGGTTCATGGATCATTGAGATGATAAAAGGGCATGGAGCATTGTGATTACGGGGTCTTGGAGCATTGTGATGAGAAGGGTCATGGAGGCTTGTGATGACAAGGCCGCGGAACATCGTGATGGCAGGGGTCATGGAGCATTTTTATGACAGGGGTAATGGAGCATTGTGATGGCAAGCGCATGGAGCATTGTGATGAGAAGGCCATGGAGCATTCTGATGACATGTGTCATGGAGCTTTGTGATGACAAAGGCATGGAGCAATGTGATGAGAGCGTTCATGGAGCATTGTGATGACAATGACATGGAGCATTGTGATGCCAAGGGTCATGGATCTTTGTGATGACAATGGTCATGAAGCATTTTGATGACAAGTGCGTTGTGCAATGTGATGAGAAGGGCAGGGAGCATTGTGATGACAGGGTCATGGAGCAATTTGAAGAAAAGTCTTATGGAGCATTTTGATGACAGGGGTTATGGAACATTGTGATGTCAGGGGTCATGGAGCATTTTGATTAAAATGAAATGGAGCATTTTGATGACAGGGGTTATGGAGCATTGTGATGTCAGGGGTCATCGAACATTGTGATGATAAGTGCATGTAGCATTGTGATGACAGGAGTCATGGAAAACTGTGATAACAGGGGTGAGGGAGTATTGTGACGAATAGGGATGTAACATTGTGATATCTGTGGTGAGAGAGCATTTTGATGACAAGTTTTATGGAGCATTGTGGTGACAAGATTGTGGAGCACTGTGATGACAAACGCATGGTTCATTGTGATGGCATGCGTCATGGAGCATTGTGCTGACAAGCGCATGGAGCATTGTGATGACAAGCGCATGGAGCATTGTGATGACAAGGGTCATGTAGCATTGTGCTGAGAAAGGCATAGGGAATTGTGATGACAAGGATCAAAGAGCATTGTGATGAAAAGTTCATGGAGCATTGTGATGACAAGGGTCATGGAGCATTGTGATGACAAGGGCATGGAGCATTGGTCTAATAAGTTTCATGGATTATTGCGATGACTGTTGGAATGGTGCACTGTGGTGACAAGGGCATGGAGCATTGTGATGACCAGGTCATGGAGTATTGTGAAGACTGGTGTCAGGGAGCACTGTGTTGACATATGTAATGACCCATTGTGATGACAATGGCATGGAGCATTGTGATGCCAAGTGTCATGGAGGATTCTGATGACAAAGGTAATGGTGCATTGTAATGACAATGGCTTGGAGCATTGTGATGACAAAGGTCAGGGAGCATTGTGATGACAAGTGCATGGAGAATTGTGATGACAAGGGTCATGGAGCATTCTCATGACAAGCTTGTGGAGTATTTTGATTACAGTGGCGTGGAGCATTGTGATGAAAACGGCCTAGGGCATTGTGATGAAAAAGGCATGGAGCATTTTCGTGACAGGTTTCAAGGAGCATTTTGATGACAAGTGTATTGAGAATTGTGATGACAAAGGTCATGGAGCATTCTGATAAAAGTGCATGGATTATTGTGATGACAGGCATCATGGAGCGTTGTGATGACAAATGTTATGGAACATTTTGATCACAAAGCGTTTGGAGCATTGTGAGGACAGAGGTCATGGATCATTTTGATTTCAGGGAGCATGGAGCATTGTGATTACAAGGGCATGAAGCAATGTGATCCCAAGGTTCATGGAGGATTTTGATGACAAGCGCATAGAGAATTGTAATGACAAGTTCATGTAGCATTTTGCTGACAAAGGCATGGAGCATTGTGATGACAGGTGTCATGGAGCACTGAGATGACAAGCGTCACGGAGCATTGTGAATAAAGGGGTCATGGAGCATTGGGATGACAAGGTCATGGATCAGTGTGATGACAAGGGTCATGGAGCATTGGGCTGAAAATGTTCATGGAGTATTGTGATAACAGGGGTCATGGAGCATTGTGATGACAGAGGTCATGGAGAATTTTGATTTCATTGTGCTGACAATAGCCGGAAGCATTATGATGATGGGCATAGTGCATTGTGATGACAGGGTTCATGGAGCATTGAGATGAAAAGTGGCATGGAGAATTGTGATTACAGGGGTCTGGGAGCACTGTGATGACATGGACATGGAGCATTTTGATGAGAAGGACATGGAACATTCAGATGGCATGTGTCATGGAGCTTTGTGATGACAAGGGCATGGAGCTTTGTGATTACAGGGGTCTTGGAGCATTGTGATGACAAGTGTCATGGAGCCTTGTGATGACAAGGCCGTGGAATATTGTGATGGCAGGAGTCATGGAGCATTGTTATGACAGGGGAAATGGAGCATTGTGATGAGAAGTGCATGGAGCATTGTGATTACAAGGTTTATGGAGCATTACAATGACAAATTTGTGGACGATTGTGATGAAAATTGCGTAGCACATTGTGATGACAAGGGTCATGGAGCATTTTTTTGACAAACGCATGGAGCATTTTGATGACAAGGGTCACGGAGCATTGTGATGAAATGTTCATGGAGCATTGTGGTTATAAAGGTCACAGAGCCTTGTGATGACGTGGGCATGGACCATTGTGATGACAAATGTTATGAAGCATTGTGATGACTGGAGTCACCGAGCATTGTGATGACAGTGGTCATGGAGCATTTTGATGACAAGGGCATGGAGCATTGTGGTGACAGGGGCATGGAGCATTTGTCTGACAAGTTTCATAGATTATTGTGATGACATTGGACATGGTGCATTGTGATGACAAGGACATGGATCATTGTGATGAGAAGGTCATGGAGTATTGTGAAGACAGGTGTCAGGGAGCATTGTGATGATATATGTCATGGTCCATTGCAATGACAATGGCAGGGAGCACTGTGATGCCAAATGTAATGGAGGATTTTGATGACAAATATAATGGAGCATTGTGATGACTAGGACTTGGAGCATTATGATGACAAGGGCCATTGAGAATTTTCAGAACAAGGTCGTGAAGCATTGTGATGACAATATCCTGGAGCATTGTGATGATAAAACCATGGATCCTTGTGATGACAAGTCTCATGGAGCATACTGAAGAAAAGGGGCATGGAGTATTGTGATTACAGGGGTCTTGGAACATTGTGATGACAAGGGCAAGGAGCATAGTGAGTAGAAGACAAAGGAGAAGCCTGATGGCAAGCGTCATTGAGTTTTGTGATGACAAGGGCATGGAGCATTGTGAATACATGGGTCTTGGAGCATTGTGATGAAAAGTGCATGGATCATTGTGATGAGAAGGTCATGGAGTATTGTGAAGACAAGTGTCAGGGAGCATTGTGATGACATATGTCATGGTTCATTGCAATGACAATGGCAGGGAGCATTGTGATGCCAAATATAATGGAGGATTTTGATGACAAATATAATGGAGCATTGTGATGACTAGGGCTTGGAGCATTTTGATGACAAGGGCCATTGAGAATTTTCAGAACAAGGTCGTGAAGCATTGTGATGACAAGGTCCTGGAGCATTGTGATGAGAAATCCATAGACACTTGTGATGACAAATCTCATGGAGCATACTGATGAAATGGGGTATGGACCATTGTGATTACAGGGGTCTTGGAACATTGTGATGACATGGGCATGGAGCATTGTGAGGAGAAGGCCAAGGAGCATTCTGAAGACATATTTCATTGAGCTTTGTGATGACAAGGGCATGGAGCATTTTGTTTAAATGGGTTTTGGAGCATTGTGAGGAAAAGGGCATGGATCATTGTGATATAAAAGGCATGGAGCCTTGTCATGACAGGGTTCAAGGAGCATACATACAACAAGTGTCAGGGAGCATTTTTATGACAAGTGTATTGAGCATTGTGATGACAAATGTCATGGAGCATTGTGAAGAGAAGACCATGGATAATTGTGATGACGAGTGTCATTGGGCACTGTGATGACAAGTGTTATGGAATATTGTGATCACAAGGGTTTGGAGCATTGTTATGACAGAGGTCATGGAGCATTTTGATTTCATTGTGATGACAATAGCATGAAGCATTATGATGATGGGCATGGTGCATTTTGATGACAGGGTTCATGGATCATTGAGATGAAAAGGGGCATGGAGCATTGTGATTACAGGTGTCTTGGAACACTGTGATGACAAGGGCATGGAACATTGTGAAGAGAAGGCCATGGAACCTACTGATGACATGCGTCATGGAGCTTTGTTATGACAAGGTCATGGAGCATTTTGATTACAGGTGTCTTGGAGCATTGCGAAGACATGGGTAATGGAGCCTTGTGATGACAAGGCCGTGGATCATTGTGATGGCAATGGTCATGGAGCATTGTTATGACAGAGGTAATGGAGCATTGTTATGAGAAGGGAATTGAGCATTGGTCTGAAATATTTCATGGATTATTGTGATGAGATTGGGCATGGAGCATTGTGATGAAAAGGGCACGGAACACTGTGATACATGGGTCAAGGAGGATTGTAATGCCAAGGGCAAGAAGCAATGTGATGAGAGGTTTCATGGAGCACTGTGATGACAATGATATCTAGCGTTGTGAGGAGAAGGCCATGGAACATTCTGATGTCTTGCGTCATGGAGTTCTGTGATGACAAGGGCATAGAGCTTTGTGATTACAGGGGTCTTGGAGCATTGTGATGAAAAGGGAATGGATCACTGTGATGAAAAAGGCATGGAGCCTTGTCATTACAGGGTTCAAGGAGCATACTGACGACAAGTGTCAGGGAGCATTGTGATGACAAGTGTATTGAGCATTGTGATGACAAAGATCATGGAGCATTGTGATGAGAAGTCCATGGATAATTGTGATGATGATCGTCGTGCGGTGTTGTGATGATAACTGTTATGAAACATTGTGATCACAAGGGTTTGGAGCATTATGATGACAGAGTTCATGAAGAATTTTGATTTCATTGTGATGACAATAGACTGAAGCATTAGGATGATGGGCATGGTGCATTGTGATGACACGGTTCATGGAGAATTGAGATGAAAAGGGGCATGGAGCATTGTGATTACAGAGTTCTTGGAGCATTGTAATGACAAGCGCATTGAGCTTTCTAAGGACAAGGTCATGTAGAATATTGCTGACAAATGCATGGAGCATTGTGATGACAGGTGTCATGGAGCTTTGTGATGACAAGTCATGGAGCATTTTGATGACAAGGGCATGGGGCATTGTGATGACAAGGGCAGGAAGCATTTTGATGAATGGTTCATGCAGCAATTTGATGAAAAGTGTAATGGAACATTGTGATGGCAGTGGTCATGGAGCATTGTTATGACAGAGGCAATGGAGCATTTTGATGAGAAGGGCATTGAGCATTGGTCTGAAATGTTTCAAGGATTATTGTGATGAGAGTGGGCATGGAGCATTGTGATGACAAGGGCACGGAACACTGTGATACATGGGTCATGCAGGATTGTAATGACAAGGGCATGGAGCATTGTGATGAGAAGGGCATCGAGCATTGTGATGACAAGTGTCATGGAGCTTTGTAATGACAAGGGCATGGAGCAATGTGATGAGAGCGTTTATGGAGCACTGTGATGACAATGACATGGAGCAATGTGATGCCAATGGTCATGGAGCTTTGTGATGACAAAGGTCATAGAACATTTTGATGACAAGGGTGTGGTGCATTGTGATGAGAAGGGCAGGGTGCATATTGATGACAGGGTCATGCAGCAATTTGATGAAAAGTGTAATGGAACATTTTGATGACAGGGGTTATAGAACATTTTGATGCCAGGGGTCATGGAGCTTTGGGATGAAATGGGTCATGGAGCATTTTGATGACAGGCGTTATGGAAGATTGTGATGTCAGGGGTTATGGAACATTGTGCTGATAAGGGGATGTAGCATTGTGATGACTGGGGTCATGGAACATTTTGATTACCGGGGTGAGGGAGGATTGTGATAACTGGTGACGGAACATTGTGATATCTCAGGTGAGAGAGCATTTGGATGAGAAGTGCATGGAGCATAGTGATTACAATGTTTATGGCGGATAGCGATGACAAGGTTGTGGATCATTGTGATGAAAAGCACGTGGCACATTGTGATGACAAGGGTCATGGAGTATTGTTCTGACAAAGGCATGGAGCATTGTGATGACAAGGGTCACGGAGCTTTGTGATGAAAATTTCATGGAGCATTGAGGTTACAAAAGACACAGAGCCTTTTGAGGACGCGAGCATGGACCGTTGTGTTGACAAACGTTATGAAGAATTGTGATGACTGGATTCAGGTGGCATTGTGATGACAGGGGTAATGGAGCAGTGTGATGACAAGGGCATGGAGCATTGCGATGACAGGGGCATGGAGCATTGGTCTGACAAGTTTCATAGATTATTGTGATGACAGTGGACATGGTGCATTATGATGACAAGGGCATGGAGCATTGTGATGAGAAGGTCATGGAGTATTGTAAAGACAGGTGTCATGGAGCACTGTGATGACAAGGGTCACGGAGCATTGTGAATACAGGGGTCATGGAGCATTGGGATGACAAGGGCATGGATCATTGTGATGAGAAGGTCATGGAGTATTGTAAAGACAGGAGTCAGGGAGCATTGTGATGACAAATGTCATGGTCCACTGCGATGACAATGTCAGGGAGCATTGAGATGCCAAGTGTAATGGAGGATTGTGATGACAAATATAATGGAGCATTGTGATGACTAGGGCTTGGAGCATTATGATGACAAGGGCCATTGAGAATTTTCATGACAAGGTCGAGTAGCATTGTGATGACAATGTCCTGGAGCTTTGTGATTAGAGAACCATGGAGCCTTGTGAAGACAAGTCTCATGGGGCATACTGATGAAAAGGGGCATGGAACATTCTGATTACAGGGGTCTTGCAACATTGTGATAACAAGTGCATGGAGCATTGTGATGACAAGTGCATGGAGCATTCCTCTAATACGTTTCATGGATTATTGTGATGACAGATGGAATGGCGCATTGTGATGACAAGGGCATGGAGCAGTGTGATGACCAGATCATGCATTATTGTGAAGACAGGTGTCAGGGAGCATTGTGATGACATATGTAATGGCCCATTGTGATGACAATGGCATGGAGCATTGTGATGCCAAGTGTCATGGAGGATTCTGATGACAAAGGTAATGGAGCATTGTGATGACAATGGCTTGGAGCATTGTGATGACAAGGGTCAGGGAGCATTGAGCTGACAAGTGCATGGAGAATTGTGATGACAAGGGTCATGGAGCATTCTGATGACAAGCTTGTGAAGTATTTTGATGACAATTGCATGGAGCATTGTGATGAAAACGGTATGGGGCTTTGTGATGAAAAAGGCATGGAGACATTTCGTGACAGGGTTCAAGGAACATACTGATGACAAGTGTCAGGGAGCATTGTGATGACATGTATATTGAGAATTGTGATGACAAAGTCATAGAGCATTGTGATGTAAAGTCCATGGAGTATTGTGATGACAGGCATCATGGTGCTTTGTGATGACAAGTGTTATGGAACACTGTGATCAGTAGGATTTGGAGCATTGTGATGACAGAGGTCATGGATCATTTTGATTTCAAGGAGCATGGAGCATTGTGATGACAAAGGAATGAAGCAATGTGATCCCAAAGTTCATGGAGGATTGTGATGACAATGGAAATGGAGTATTGTGATGACAAGCGCACAAAGCATTGTAATGACAAGGAATTGTAGCATTTTGCTGACAAAGGCATGGAGCATTGTGATGACATGTGTCATGGAGCACTGTGATGACAAGCGTCATGGAGCATTGTGAATACAGGAGTCATGGAGCATTGGGATGATAAGGGCATGGTTCATTGTGATGACAAGAATCCCGGATCATTGTGTTGTGAGGTGTCATTGATTGTTGTGATGACTGTGGTCATGGAGCATTGTGATGATATTGGCCATGGAGCATTTTGATGAGTAGGTCGTGGAGCATTGGGCTGAAAATGTGCATGGAGTATTGTGATGATAGGGGTCCTGGAGCATTGTGATGACAAGTAAATGAAGCATGGTGATGACAAGGTCCTGGAGCATTGTGATGAGAAGACCATGTAGACTTGTGATGACAAGTCTCATGGAGCATTCTGATGAAAAGGGGCATGGAGCATTGTGATTACAGGGGTCTTGGAGCATTGTGAAGACTAGTGCATGGAGCATTGTGATGAGCAGGCCATGGAGCATTCTGATGACATGTGTCCTGGCGTTTTATGATGAAAAGGGCATGGAGCATTGTGATTAGAGGGATCTTGGAGCATTGTGATAAAAAGGGCATGGATCATTGTGATGAAAAAGGCATGGATCCTTTTCCTGACAGGGTTCAAGGAGCATACTGACGACAAGTGTCAGGGAGCATTGTGATGACAAGTGTATTGAGCATTGTGATGACAAAGATCATGGAGCATTGTGATGAGAAGACCATGGATAATTGTGATGATGAGCATCATGGGGTGTTGTGATGATTCGTGTTATGCAAAATTGTGATCACAAGGGTTTGGAGCATTATGATGACAGAGGACATGCAGAATATTGATTTCATTGTGATGACAATAGACTGAAGCATTATGATGATGGGCATGGTGCATTGTGATGACAGGGTTCATGGGGCATTGAGATGAAAAGTGGCATGGAGCATTGTGATTACAAGGATCTTGGAGCATTGTGCTGACAAGGGCATGGAACATTGTGATGAGAAGGCCATGGAACATTCTGATGACATGCATCATGGAGCTTTGTGATGACTAGGGCATGGAGCATTGTGATTTCAGGGGTCTTGAGCATTGTGATGAGAAGTGTCATGGAACCTTGTGATGACTAGGCCACGGAAGATTGTGATGGCAGGGGTCATGGTGCATTGTTATGACAGGAGTAATGGAGCATTGTGATGAGAAGGGTATGGAACTTTGGTCTGAAATGTTTCATGGATTATTGTGATGAGAGTGGGCATGGAGCATTGTGATGACAAGGGCAAGGAACACTGTGATACATGGGTCATGCAGGATTGTAATGACAAGGGCATGGAGCATTGTGATGAGAATGACATCGAGCATTGTGATGACAAGTGTCATGGAGCTTTGTGATGACAAGGGCATGGAGCAATGTGATGTGAGTGTTCATGGAGCATTGTGATGACAATGACATGGAGCATTGTGATGCCAAGGGTCATGGAGCTTTGTGATGACAAGTCATGGAGCATTTTGATGACAAGGGCATGGTGCATTGTAATGAGAAGGGCAGGGAGCATTTTGATGACCGGGTCATGCAGCAATTTGATAAAAATTGTAATGGAATATTTCGATGGCAGGGTTTATAGAACATTGTGATGTCTGGGGACTTGGAGCTTCGGGATGGAATGGGTCAGGGAGCATTTTGATGACAGGGGTTATGGAACATTGTGATGGCAGGGGTCATGGAACTTTGTAATGATAAGGGGATGTAGCATTGTGATGACAGTGTCATAGAACCTTGTGATTACAGGGGTGAGGGAGTATTGTGATGACTAGTGATGGAACATTGTGATATCTCTGGTGAGAGAGCATTTTGATGGGAAGTGCATGGACCATTGTGATTACAACGTTTATGGAGCATTGCAATGACAAGTTTGTGGACCGTTGTGATGAAATGCACGTGGCACATTGTGATGAAAATGGTCATGGAGCATTGTTCTGACAAAGACATGGAGCACTGTGATGACAAGTGTCACAGAGAATTGTGATGAAAATTTCATGGAGCATTGTGGTTACAAAGGTCACAGAGCCTTGTGATGACACGTGCATGGACCATTGTGATGACAAACGTTATGAAGCATTGTGATGACTGGAGTCACGGAGCATTGTGATGACAGGGGTCATGGACGATTGTGATGACACGGGCATGGAGCATTGGTCTGAGAAGTTTCATAGATTATTGTGATGAGAGTGGACATGGTGCATTGTGATGACAAGGGCATGGAGCATTGTGATGAGAAGGTCATGGAATAGTGTGAAGACAGTTGTCAGGGAGCATTGTGATTACATATGTCATGGGCCATTGCGATGAAAATGGCATGGAGCATTGTGATGCCAAATGTAATGGAGAATTGTGATGACAAATATAATAGAGCATTGTGATGATTCGGGCTTGGAGCATTATGATGACAAGGGCCATTGGAAATTTTCATGACAAGGTCGTGAAGCATTGTGATGACAATGTCCTGGAGCATTCTGATGACGAAACCATGGATCCTTGTGATGACAAGTCTCATGGAGCATACTGAAGAAAAGGGGCATGGAGCATTGTGATTACAGGGGTCTTGGAACATTGTGATGACAAGGGCATGCAGCATAGTGAGTAGAAGACAAAGGAGAATCCTGATGCCAAGCACATTGTGTTTTGTGATGACATGGGCATGGAGCATTGTGATTACATGGGTCTTGGAGCATTGTGAGGAAAAGGGCATGGATCATTGTGATGAAAAAGGCATGGAGCTTTGTCATGACAGGGTTCAAGGAGCATACAGACAACAAGTGTCAGGGAGCATTGTGATGACAAGTGTATTGAGCATTGTGATGACGAAGCTCATGGACCATTGTGATGAGAAGACCATTGTGATGAGAAGACCATGGATAATTGTGATAACGAGCGTCATGGGGCATTGTGATGACAAGTGTTATGGAATATTGTGATCACAAGGGTTTGGAGCATTGCTATGACAGAGGTCATGGAGCATTTTGATTTCATTGTGATGACAATAGCATGAAGCATTATGATGATGGGCATGGTGCATTTTGATAACAGTGTTCATGGATCATTGAGATGAAAAGCGGCATAGATCATTGTGATTACAGTGTTCATGGAGCATTGTGATGAGAAGGGTCATGCAGCTTTTTGATGACAAGGCCATGGAACATCGTGGGGGCAGGCGTCATGCACCATTGTTATGACATTGGTAATGGAGCACTGTGATGGCAAGGGCATGGAGCATTTTGATGAGAAGGCCATGGAGCATTCTGATGACTTGTGTCATGGAGCTATGTGAAGACAGGGCATTGAGCAATGTGATGACAAGGATATGGAGCATTGTGATGACAAGTGTCATGGATCTTTATGATGACAAAGGTCATGGAGCATTTTGATGGCAAGGGCGTTGTGCATTGTGATGAGAAGGGCAGGGAGCATTGTGATGACAAGGTCATGGAGCAATTGGATGAAAAGTGTCATGGAACATTTTGATGACAGAAGTCATGGAACATTGTGATGACAGGGGTGAGGGAGTATTGTGACAAATACTGATGTAGCATTGTGATATCATGGTGAGAGAGCATTTTGATGAGAAGTGCATGGAGCACTGTGATGACAAATATTTGGAGCATTGTGATGACAAGATTGTGGAGCACTGTGATGACAGGCTCATGGTGCATTGTGATGACATGTGTCATGGAGCATTGTGCTGACAAGCACATGTAGCATAGTAATGACAAGGGTCATGGAGTATTGTGCTGAGAAGGGCATAGAGCATTGTGATGACAAGGGTCTAAGAGCATTGTGATGAAATTTCAAGGAGCATTGTGGTTAAAAATGTCACAGAGACTGTTGATGACGAGGTCATGGACCATTGTGATGGCAAAGTTCATGAAGCATTGTGATGACTGGAGTCACAGAGCATTGTGATGACAGGGGTCATGGAACACTGTGATAACAAGGGCATGGAGCATTGTGATGACAAAGGCATGGAACATTGGTCAAATATGTTTCATGGATTATTGCGATGACAGTTGGAATGGCGCATTGTGATGACAAGGGCATGGAGTATTGTGATGACCAGGTCATGCAGTATTTTGAAGACAGGTGTCAGGGAGCATTGTGATGACATATGTAATGGCCCATTGTGATGACAAAGGCATGGAGCATTGTGATGCCAAGTGTCATGGAGGATTCTGATGACAAAGGTAATGGAGCATTGTGATGACAATGGCTTGGAGCATTGTGATGACAAGGGTCAGGGCGCATTGTCCTGAAGAGTGCATGGAAAATTGTGATGGCAAGGGTCATGGAGCATTCTGATGACAAGCTTGTGGAGTATTTTGATGACAATGGCATGGAGCATTGTGATGAAAACAGCATGGGGCATTGTGATGAAAAAGGCATGGAGCCTTTTCGTGACAGGGTTCAAGGAGCATTCTGATGACAAGTGTCAGGGAGCACTGTGATGACAAGTGTATTGAGAATTGTGATGACAAAGGTCATGGAGCATTGTGATGAAAAGGGCATGGAGTATTGTGATGACAGGCATCATGGAGCGTTGTGATGACAAGTGTTATGGAACATTGTGTTCACAAGTATTTGGAGAATTGTGATGACAGAGGTCATGGATCATTTTGATTTCAAAGAGCAGGGAGCATTTTGATGACAAGGGCATGAAGCAATGTGATCCCAAGGTTCATGGAGTATTGTGATGACAATGAAAATGGAGAATTGTGATGACAAGCGCATAGAGCATTGTAATGACAAGGTCATGTAGCATTTTGCTGACAAAGGCATGGAGCATTGTGATGACATGTGTCATGGAGCACTGTGATGACAAGCGTCACGGAGCATTGTGAATACAGGGGTCATGGAGCATTGGGATGACAAGGGCATGGATCATTGTGATGACAAGTGTCATGGAGCACTGAGCTGAAAATGTTCATGGAGTGTTGTGATGACAGGGGTCATGGAGCATTGTCATGACCATGGAATGGAGCAATGTGATAACAAGAGTCCCGGATCATTGTGTTGTCAGGTTTCATGGAGTGTTGTGATGACAGAGGTCATGGAGCATTGTGATGATATTGGCCATGGAGCATTGTGATGAGTAGGTCTTGGAGCATTGGGCTGAAAATGCTCATGGATTATTGTGATGACAGCGGTCATGGAGCATTGTGATGACAAGGGAATGGAGCATGGTGATGACAAGGTCTTGGAGCATTGTGATGAGAAGACCATGGAGACTTGTGACGACAACTCACATGGAGCATTCTGATGAAAATGGGCATGGAGTATTGTGATTACAGGGGTCTTGGAGCATTGTGATGAAAAGGGCACGGATTATTGTGATGAAAAAGGCATGGAGCCTTGTCATGACAGGGTTCAGGGAGCATACTGACGACAAGCGTCAGTTAGCATTGTGATGACAAGTGTATTGAGCATTGTGATGACGAAGATCATGGAGCATTGTGATGAGAAGACCATGGATAATTGTGATGATGAGCGTCATGGGGTGTTTTGATGATAAGTGTTATGGAACATTGTGATCACAAGGGTTTGGAGCATTATGATGACAGAGTTCATGGAGAATATTGATTTCATTGTGATGACAATAGCCTGAAGCATTGTGATGATGGGCATGGTGCATTGTGATGACAGGGTTCATGGAGCATTGAGATGAAAAGGGGCATGGAGCATTGTGTTTACAGGGGTTTTGGAGCATTGTGAGGACAAGGGCATGGAGCATTGTGATGAGAAGGCCATGCAACATTCTGAGGACATGCGTCATGGAGCTTTGTGATGACAAGGGCATGGAGCATTGTGATTTCAGGGGTCTTGAGCATTGTGATGAGAAGTGTCATGGAACCTTGTGATGACTAGGCCGTGGAACATTTTGATAGCAGGGGTCATGGTGGATTGTTATGACAGGGGTAATGGAGCATTGTGATGAGAAGGGCATGGAACATTGGTCTGAAATATTTCGTGGATGATTGTGATGAGAGTGGTCATGGAGCCTTCTGATGACAAGGGTACGGAACACTATGATACATGGGTCATGCTGGATTGTAATGACAAGGGCATGGAGCATTGTTATGAGAAGAGCATCGAGCATTGTGATGACAAGTGTCATGGAGCTTTGTGATGACAAGGACATCGAGCAATATGATGAGAGGGTTCAGGGAGCATTGTGATGACAGTGACATGGAGCATTGTAATGCCAAGGGTCATGGAACATTCTCATGACAAGTAATCGGGCATTTTGATGACAAGGGCATGTTGCATTGTGATGAGAAGGGCAGGGAGCATTTTGATGACCGGGTCATGCAGCAATTTGATGAAAAGTGTAATGGAATATTTTGATGGCAGAGGTTATAGAACATTGTGATGTCAGGGGATTTGGAGCATTGGGATGAAAAGGGTCATGGAGCAATATGATGACAGGGTTCATGGAACATTGTGATGATAAGGGGATGTAGCAGTGTGATGACAGGGTCATGGAACATTGTGATTACAGAGGTGAGGGTGTATTGTGATGACTTGTGATGGAACACTGTGATATCTCTCGTGAGAGAGCATTTTGATGAGAAGTGCATGGAGCATTGTGATTACAAGAATTATGGAGCATTGCAATGACAAGGTTGTGGACCGTTGTGATGAAATGTGTGTGGCACATTGTGAAGACAACGGTCATGGAGCATTGCTCTGACAAAGATATGGAGCATTGTGAAGACAAGGGTCACAGAGAATTGTGATGAAAAGTTCAAGGAGCATTGTGGTTACAAAGGTCACAGAGCCTTGTAATTATGCGGGCCTGGAACATTGTAATGACAAATGTTATGAAGCATTGTGATGACTGTAGTCACGGACCATTGTGATGACAGGGGTCATGGAGCATTGTGATGACATGTGTCATGGAGCATTGTGCTGACAAGCGCATGGAGCATTGTGATGACAAGCGTCATGGAGCATTGTGCTGAGAAAGACATAGAGCATTGTGATGACAAGATTCAAAGAGCATTGTGATGAAAAGTTCATGGAGCATTGTGGTTAAAAAGGTCACAGAGACTGTTGATGACGAGGGCATGGACCATTGTGATGACAAAGGTCATGAAGCATTGTGATAACTGGAGTCACGGAGCATGGTGATGACAGGGGTCATGGAGGATTGTGATAACAAGGGCATGGAGCACTGTCATGACAAGGGCATGGAACATTGGTCTAATACGTTTCATGGATTATTGTGATGACAGTTGGAATGGCACATTGTGATGACAAGGGCATGGAGCCTACTGATGACCAGGTCAGGCAGTATTGTGAAGACAGGTGTCAGGGAGCATTGTGATGACATATGTAATGGCCCATTGTGATGACAATGGCATGGAGCATTGTGATGCCAAGTGTCATGGAGGATTCTGTTGACAAAGGTAATGGAGCATTCTGATGACAAGGGTCAGGGTGCATTGTGCTGACAAGTGCATGGAGAATTGTGATGACAAGGGTCATGGAGCATTCTGATGACAAGCTTGTGGTGTATTTTGATGACAATGGCATGGAGCATTGTGAAAAAACCGCATGGGGCATTGTCTTGAAAGAGGCATGGAGCCTTTTCCTGACAGGGTTCAAGGAGCATTCTGATGACAATTGTCAGGGAGCATTGTGATGACAAGTGTATTGAGCATTGTGATGACAAACGTCATGGAGCGTTGTGATGACAAGTCATGGAGCATTTTGATGACAAGGGCATGGTGCATTGTGATGAGAAGTTCAGGGAGAATTTTGATGACCGGGTCATGCAGCAATTTGATGAAAATTGTAATGGAACATTTTGATGCAAGGGGTTATAGAACATTGTGATGTCAGGGGTCTTGCAGCTTTGGGATGAAACGGATCATGGAGGATTTTGATGGCAGTTGTCATGGAACATTGTGATGATAATGGGATGTAGAAGTGTGATGACAGTGTCATGGATCATTGTGATTACAGGGGTGAGGGAGTATTATGATGACTAGTGATGGAACACTGTGATATCACTTCTGAGAGAGCATTTTTATGAGAAGGGCATGGAGCATTGTGATTACTATGTTTATGGAGCATTGCAATGACAAGGTTGTGGACCGTTGTGATGAAATGTGCGTGGCATATTGTGAAGACAATGGTCATGGAGCACTGTTCTGACAAAGACATGGAGGATTGTGATGGCAAGTATCACAGAGAATTGTGATGAAAAGTTCATGGAGCATTGCGGTTACAAAGGTCACAGAGCTTTGTGATGACACGGGCGTGGACCACTATGATGACAAACGTTATGAAGCACTGAGATGCCTGGAGTCACGGAGCATTGTGATGACAGGGGTCATGGCTCATTGTAATGACATGTGTCATGGAGTATTGTGCTGACAAGCGAATGGAGCATTGTGATGACAAGGGTCATGGAGCATTGTGCTGAGAAAGGCATGGAGCATTGTGATGACAGGTGTCATGGAGCACTGTGATGACAAGCGTCACGGATCATTGTGAACACAGGGGTCATGGAGCATTGGGATGACAAGGTCATGCATCATTGTGATGACAAGGGTCATGGAGCACTGGGCTGAAATTGTTCATGGAGTGTTGTGATGACAGGGGTCATGGAGCATTGTGATGACTTGGGAATGCAGCATTGTGATGACAAGAGTCCCGGATCATTGTGGTGTCAGGTGTCATGGAGTGTTGTGATGACAGGTGTCATGGAGCATTGTGATGACAAGGGAATGGAGCACTGTGATGAGAAGACCATGGAGTCTTGTGATGACAAGTCTCATGGAGCATTCTGATGAAAAGGGGCATGGAGCATCGTGATTACAGTGGTCATGGTGCATTGTGATGACGAGGGCATGGAACATTGTGATGAGAAGTCCATGGAGCATTCTGATGACATGTGTCATGGAGTTTTGTGGTGACAAGGACATGGAGCATTGTGATTACAGGGATTTTGGAGCATTGTGATGAAGAGGGCATGGATCATTGTGATGACAAGGGCACGGAACACTGTGATACATGGGTCATGCAGGATTGTAATGACAAGGGCATGGAGCACTGTGATGAGGAGGGCATCAAGCATTGTGATGACAAGTGTCATGGATCTTTGTGATGACAAGTGCATGGAGCCATGTGATGAGAGGGTTCATGGAGCATTGTGATGACAATGACATGGAGCATTGTGATGACAATGGAAATGGAGCATTGTGATGACAAATGTATTGAGAATTGTGATGACAAAGGTCATGGAGCATTGTGATGAAAAGGGCATGGAGTATTGTGATGACAGGCATCATGGAGCGTTGTGATGACAAGTGTTATGGAACACTGTGATCACAAGGGTTTGGAGCATTGTGATGACAGAGGTCATGGATTATTTTGATTTCAAGGAGCATGGAGCATTCTGATGACAAACGAATGAAGCAATGTGATCCCAAGGTTCATGGAGGATTGTGATGACAATGGAAATGGAGTATTGTGATGACAAGCGCACAGAGCATTGTAATGACAAGGTCATGTAGCATTTTGCTGACAAAGGCATGGAGCATTGTGATGACATGTGTCATGGAGCACTGTGATGACAAGCGTCACGGAGCATTGTGAATACAGGGGTCATGGAGCATTGGGATGACAAGGGCATGGATCATTGTGATGACAAGGTTCATGGAACATTGGGCTGAAAATGTTCATGGAGTATTGTGAAGACAGGGTCTTTGGAGCATTGTGATGACTAGGGAATGGAACATTTTGATGACAAGAGTGCCGAATCATTGTGTTGTCAGGTGTCATGGAGTGTTGTGATGACAGTGGTCATGGAGCATTGTGATGATATTGGCCATGGAGCTTTGTGATGAGAAGACCGTCGGTAATTGTGATGTCTAGCATCATGGAGCACTGTAATGACAAGGGGCATGAAGCATTGTGATGACTGTTGTCAGAGAGCATTGTGATGACATGGGTCATGGAGCATTGTGATGACAGGGGCATGGAGCATTGTGATGACAAGTGCATGGAGCATTGTGATGACAAGTGCATGGAGCATTGCAATGTCAAGTGGATGGAGAATTGTGATGACAAGAGCATGTAACATATTGCTGAGAAGTGTCATATAGCATTGTGATGACATGGACGTGGAGAACTGTGATGACAAGGGACATGGAGCATTGTGATAACCAGGGCATGGTGCATTGTGATGACAGGGGTCATGGAGCATTATTATGAGAAAGGCCATGGTGCATTCTGACATAAGATATCACTTATGAAGGGAATGTAAATATGGCTACATATGAACTGAATTAGGGAAGAGAACAGAGTCTCAGATTTAGAAAACACTCTAACGCTTGCTTAAGGGGAAAGAGAGGTGGGGAGATGCACAAAACATAAGATTGATATTAGCACATGTAGCGTTCCAGAGTCCAAAAACAGAAGAGACAGGCCCTACTCCTTCCTCAGTGAATGGAACTCAACATCCCTATTCCACGCAGAGAAACATATCTGACTAGTAACAATTTTAAAACCTATGTATTGATATGTCTCCGTAAGGGAAACAAGTGTGTCTAGAATGACATAAACATGGCAGTGAGAATCAGCTCAAACCCAATATAAAACTGAATTTCAAAACAAAACATAAAAACAGTAAAATTCTTACACAATACCTTCAGGGGTTCTGGTGAAATTTGGAATGACCCTATCTACAATGACAGCTGGATGTGGCATAAGGCTGGTCACTTGGGACTGAGAGGATTGGTGAGATTGGGTGAAAAAATGCAGACCCTTTAAAGCAATAATGCCTACCACCCATTCCATGGTTCCCAACTCTCCAGGTAGAAGGGAATATCACTACAGTTATAACGTGTATGGGAACCTAGAGAATGGAAACCATCTGATGGTGAAAGGTTTCTAAAACTCTACTACTTTTTTCTCTCCTTGTGCTCCAGTTTGACATTCCAACTGCTTTACTATCAATCTCCCAACTTGGAAAGTCAGCCCCTATAACCTCCTGGTTCGCACAGTTGGCAAATTGTGCAGAGGATATAAGGGAAGAGAGAGAACCAATGAGAGAGTAGCTGTAGGCATTTGGACAGCCACATGTCACTATAATTTCCCGTCACAAAGAGGAATTAACCAACATCTCAGCCTTCCCCCCCAGAATCATTATAAATCCAGAAGCAAAACTGTTGATTTGCGGTCAGCTCACAAAAACGCAAGTTGAAAAATGGAGCTCAGGGCCACAGCAATTCACTAACCTGCAGAGTTATAAAGGACTACTCTCTTCCAAAAATCTGTTGAGAGAAAGCCACGAGGTGGAAGGGAAAATGAGGCAGAATGGCATGAAACAGATTTCAAGAGGTACAATGGAATCGCCTTAAAACACAGGAAAAGCATTACAACTTCGAAAATTATGGAAATGGCCATAAAGGGCATATGGGTTTTCACGTGAATATATACAGGAGAAATCGCATATGCCCTTTTTGGACAAGCAAGCAAGTGTGCAATGCAAATCAGCACTACAAAAAGTATCACTTCCTACCGGTCAAAAGGGATATCCGCAAAATGTGTAAAAAATAGAAAGGCAAGACAGGCCCTGGAGAACAGGGAGCCTGGTTATGCTGATGGGTGGGATGTAAATTGCCAACTGCCTATCTGGAGGAGTGCATTGTGTTCCCTAAAACAAGTAAACAACAGAGGTACAGAGCCAAGGGCACTTCCAGTCTAGGGAATATACCTTGGGAAAACTGAAAATCAATAAGACAGAGCCACCACAATATTTAAGGCTGCACTGCTTACAAGAAGCTCATTTGGGTGCACCTTAAATATCCCTGAAAGATAAAAATGGTACAAAAATTTGAGGTACTTACGTCCGATGAAATATCCCTCAGCCATGAAATCAAAGTCATAAGACCAGTAGCAGCAAAATGAGTGGATTCAGGTACGATGATTCTAAGTGAAATAAGTCACACAGAAAAAGAAACTTATCATAAGATATCACTTATAGATATCCTGTAAACATGGCTACACATGAACTGAGTTAGGAAAGAGAACAGAGTCTCACATTTAGAAAACACTCTGATGCCTGCATAAGGGGGAAGGAGAGGTGGGGTGATGCATAAAAACAGAGTTTAATATTAGAACAAGTACCATTCGAAAAACCTAATAAAGAATAGCAAGACCTACAACTTCCTCAGTGAACGGGATGCAACAACACATATTACGTGCAGAGGAATATATCTGACTAATAAGAATCTTAAAACCTATGTATTGATATGTCTCCGTAAGGGAATCAAGTGTGTCTAGACTGGCATAAACATGGCAGCGAGAATCAGATCAAACCCACTATAAAAAGGAATTTGGAAAACAAATAAAAAGGGAAATTCTTTACAATTCCTTCAGGGTTTCTGATGAAAGCTGGAATGACCCTATCTACAATGACAGCTGGATGTGGCATAAGGCTGGACACATGGGACTGAGAGGATTGGTGAGATTGGGTGAGAAAATGCAGACCCTTTAAAGAAAAAATGCATGGCCCCCATTCCATGGGTCCCATGTCTCCAGGTTGAAGGGAATATTACTACAGCTATAACATGTACGGGAAACCTAGAGAATGGACACACTGTGAATACGAAAGGTCTCTAAAACTCAACGAATAGTCCCTCTCCTGGTGCTCCGGTTTGACATTCCAACTGCTTTACTATCAATCTGCCAACATGGAGAGACAGCACCTATAAACTCCTGGTTGGCACAGGTTGCCAATTTGGCAGAAGATGAAAGGGAAGAGGGAGAAACAATGAGAGAGTAGCTGTTAGGCATTTGGACGGGCATATGTCACTCTTATATCCCGGGAGCAAGGAGGATTAACCAATGTCTTGGCCACACACCGGGAAGGAGTATAGGTCCTGAACCAGAATTTTGGACTTGCGTTCAGCTCACAAAAAAACGAGTTAAAAACTGGAGCTCAAGGGCACAGAAATTCACAAACTGGCAGACAACTAAATGGCAACTCTCGTCCAAAAATCTGTTGAAGGAAGGCAACGAGGCGGACTTGAAAGCCAGGCAGAATAGCAGGAAACATATTTCAAGCGGTACGTTGGAATCTCCTGTAAAGCACAGGAAGAGGGGCACAACTTCGGCAATGATGCACTTGGCCCAAAAGGGTGTATGTGTTTTCTCCTGAATATATTCAGGGGAAAATGCATACGACCTTTTTGGCCAAGCCAGCAAGCGGGCAATGCAAATCTGCAGTACAAACAAGTATCACTTCCCACCAGTCAAAAGGGACATCGGCAAAATGTGTAAAAACCAGAAAGGCAAAAGAGGACGTGGAGAACAGGGAGCCTTTTTATGCTGATAGGCGGAATGTAAGTTGCCAACTGCCACTCTGGAAGAGTGCATTGTGTTCCCTAAAACAAGTAAACAACTGAGCTACATAGCCAAGCGCACTTCAAGTCTAGGGAATATACCTTGGGAAAACTGAAAATCAATAAGACAGAGCCACCCCAAAATTTAGGGTTGCACTGCTTACAAGAACCCCAAGTTGGGTCCATATTAATTATCACAAGAAAGTTAAAAATGGTTCAAAAAAATTGTGGTACTTACGTATGATGGAATATCCCTCAGCCATGAAATCAATGTCATAAGACCAGTAGCAGCAAAATGAGTGGATTCAGGTACGATGATTCTAAGTGAAATAAGTCACACAGAAAAAGAAGCTTATCATAGGATATGACTTATTAAGATTCTGTAAACATGGCTACACATGAACTGAGTTAGGAAAGAGAACAGAGTCTCACACTTAGAATACACTCTTATGCCTGCTTAAGGGGGAAGGAGAGGTGGGGTGACACATAAAACCAGAGTTTGGTATAAGCACAGGTACTGTTCCAAAAACCAACTATGGAATAGAAAAACCTACACCTTCCTCGGGGAAAGGGACTCAAAACACCATATTTTCCGCAGAGGAATATATCTGACTAGTAAGAATCTTAAAACCTATGTATTGATATGTCTCCATAAGGGAATCAAGTATGTCTAGACTGGCATAAACATGGCAGCGAGAATCAGCTCAAACCCACTATAAAAATGAATTTCAGAAACAAAACAAAAAAACAGGGATATTCTTTCCAATTCCTTCAGGGTCTCTGATGATACCTGGAATGAATCTATCTACAACTACACCTTGATGTGGCATAAGGCTGGACACTTTGGACTGAGAGGCTTGGTGAGACTGCGTGAGCAAACACAGACCATTTAAAGCAATAATGCGTGGCCTCCATTCCATGGTTCCAAACTCTCCAGGTTGAAGGGAATATTACTACAGCTATAACATGTACAGGAAACCTAGAGAATGGACACACTGTGAATACGAATGGTCTCTAAAACTCAACGAATAGTCCCTCTCCTGGTTCTCCGGTTTGACTTTCCAACTGATTTACTATCAATCTCCCAACTTGGAAAGTCAGCCCCTATAACCTCCTGGTTCGCACAGTTGGCAAATTGTGCAGAGGATATAAGGGAAGAGAGAGAACCAATGAGAGAGTAGCTGTAGGCATTTGGACAGCCACATGTCACTATAATTTCCCGTCACAAAGAGGAATTAACCAACATCTCAGCCTTCCCCCCCAGAATCATTATAAATCCAGAAGCAAAACTGTTGATTTGCGGTCAGCTCACAAAAACGCAAGTTGAAAAATGGAGCTCAGGGCCACAGCAATTCACTAACCTGCAGAGTTATAAAGGACTACTCTCTTCCAAAAATCTGTTGAGAGAAAGCCACGAGGTGGAAGGGAAAATGAGGCAGAATGGCATGAAACAGATTTCAAGAGGTACAATGGAATCGCCTTAAAACACAGGAAAAGCATTACAACTTCGAAAATTATGGAAATGGCCATAAAGGTCATATGGGTTTTCACGTGAATATATACAGGAGAAATCGCATATGCCCTTTTTGGACAAGCAAGCAAGTGTGCAATGCAAATCAGCACTACAAAAAGTATCACTTCCTACCGGTCAAAAGGGATATACGCAAAATGTGTAAAAAATAGAAAGGCAAGACAGGCCCTGGAGAACAGGGAGCCTGGTTATGCTGATGGGTGGGATGTAAATTGCCAACTGCCTATCTGGAGGAGTGCATTGTGTTCCCTAAAACAAGTAAACAACAGAGGTACAGAGCCAAGGGCACTTCCAGTCTAGGGAATATACCTTGGGAAAACTGAAAATCAATAAGACAGAGCCACCACAATATTTAAGGCTGCACTGCTTACAAGAAGCTCATTTGGGTGCACCTTAAATATCCCTGAAAGATAAAAATGGTACAAAAATTTGAGGTACTTACGTCCGATGAAATATCCCTCAGCCATGAAATCAAAGTCATAAGACCAGTAGCAGCAAAATGAGTGGATTCAGGTACGATGATTCTAAGTGAAATAAGTCACACAGAAAAAGAAACTTATCATAAGATATCACTTATAGATATCCTGTAAACATGGCTACACATGAACTGAGTTAGGAAAGAGAACAGAGTCTCACATTTAGAAAACACTCTGATGCCTGCATAAGGGGGAAGGAGAGGTGGGGTGATGCATAAAAACAGAGTTTAATATTAGAACAAGTACCATTCGAAAAACCTAATAAAGAATAGCAAGACCTACAACTTCCTCAGTGAACGGGATGCAACAACACATATTACGTGCAGAGGAATATATCTGACTAATAAGAATCTTAAAACCTATGTATTGATATGTCTCCGTAAGGGAATCAAGTGTGTCTAGACTGGCATAAACATGGCAGCGAGAATCAGATCAAACCCACTATAAAAAGGAATTTGGAAAACAAATAAAAAGGGAAATTCTTTACAATTCCTTCAGGGTTTCTGATGAAAGCTGGAATGACCCTATCTACAATGACAGCTGGATGTGGCATAAGGCTGGACACATGGGACTGAGAGGATTGGTGAGATTGGGTGAGAAAATGCAGACCCTTTAAAGAAAAAATGCATGGCCCCCATTCCATGGGTCCCATGTCTCCAGGTTGAAGGGAATATTACTACAGCTATAACATGTACGGGAAACCTAGAGAATGGACACACTGTGAATACGAAAGGTCTCTAAAACTCAACGAATAGTCCCTCTCCTGGTGCTCCGGTTTGACATTCCAACTGCTTTACTATCAATCTGCCAACATGGAGAGACAGCACCTATAAACTCCTGGTTGGCACAGGTTGCCAATTTGGCAGAAGATGAAAGGGAAGAGGGAGAAACAATGAGAGAGTAGCTGTTAGGCATTTGGACGGGCATATGTCACTCTTATATCCCGGGAGCAAGGAGGATTAACCAATGTCTTGGCCACACACCGGGAAGGAGTATAGGTCCTGAACCAGAATTTTGGACTTGCGTTCAGCTCACAAAAAAACGAGTTAAAAACTGGAGCTCAAGGGCACAGAAATTCACAAACTGGCAGACAACTAAATGGCAACTCTCGTCCAAAAATCTGTTGAAGGAAGGCAACGAGGCGGACTTGAAAGCCAGGCAGAATAGCAGGAAACATATTTCAAGCGGTACGTTGGAATCTCCTGTAAAGCACAGGAAGAGGGGCACAACTTCGGCAATGATGCACTTGGCCCAAAAGGGTGTATGTGTTTTCTCCTGAATATATTCAGGGGAAAATGCATACGACCTTTTTGGCCAAGCCAGCAAGCGGGCAATGCAAATCTGCAGTACAAACAAGTATCACTTCCCACCAGTCAAAAGGGACATCGGCAAAATGTGTAAAAACCAGAAAGGCAAAAGAGGACGTGGAGAACAGGGAGCCTTTTTATGCTGATAGGCGGAATGTAAGTTGCCAACTGCCACTCTGGAAGAGTGCATTGTGTTCCCTAAAACAAGTAAACAACTGAGCTACATAGCCAAGCGCACTTCAAGTCTAGGGAATATACCTTGGGAAAACTGAAAATCAATAAGACAGAGCCACCCCAAAATTTAGGGTTGCACTGCTTACAAGAACCCCAAGTTGGGTCCATATTAATTATCACAAGAAAGTTAAAAATGGTTCAAAAAAATTGTGGTACTTACGTATGATGGAATATCCCTCAGCCATGAAATCAATGTCATAAGACCAGTAGCAGCAAAATGAGTGGATTCAGGTACGATGATTCTAAGTGAAATAAGTCACACAGAAAAAGAAGCTTATCATAGGATATGACTTATTAAGATTCTGTAAACATGGCTACACATGAACTGAGTTAGGAAAGAGAACAGAGTCTCACACTTAGAATACACTCTTATGCCTGCTTAAGGGGGAAGGAGAGGTGGGGTGACACATAAAACCAGAGTTTGGTATAAGCACAGGTACTGTTCCAAAAACCAACTATGGAATAGAAAAACCTACACCTTCCTCGGGGAAAGGGACTCAAAACACCATATTTTCCGCAGAGGAATATATCTGACTAGTAAGAATCTTAAAACCTATGTATTGATATGTCTCCATAAGGGAATCAAGTATGTCTAGACTGGCATAAACATGGCAGCGAGAATCAGCTCAAACCCACTATAAAAATGAATTTCAGAAACAAAACAAAAAAACAGGGATATTCTTTCCAATTCCTTCAGGGTCTCTGATGATACCTGGAATGAATCTATCTACAACTACACCTTGATGTGGCATAAGGCTGGACACTTTGGACTGAGAGGCTTGGTGAGACTGCGTGAGCAAACACAGACCATTTAAAGCAATAATGCGTGGCCTCCATTCCATGGTTCCAAACTCTCCAGGTTGAAGGGAATATTACTACAGCTATAACATGTACAGGAAACCTAGAGAATGGACACACTGTGAATACGAATGGTCTCTAAAACTCAACGAATAGTCCCTCTCCTGGTTCTCCGGTTTGACTTTCCAACTGATTTACTATCAATCTCCCAACTTGGAGAGGCAGCCCCTTTA